>NC_041391.1:433162948-433279900 GCF_002162155.2 Triticum dicoccoides | reverse complement strand
GGATGGGAGGGGGGGGGGTGAGGCGGCTTGCGGGAGGGGGCAAAGAGGCGGCGGCGGAGGTGGAGTCCGGGTCGGACACGACGAGTGGCGGCGCTGCGCGTCGGGACTCCGTCCCGGCGGCGGCTCGGGCGAGGCGGTGGCTGCCGGGCTAGCTGGGCTGGCCTCGGGCGAAACAATTTTTCCAGAGACAAAAATACACTAAAATAAATATAATTAGAATCCTAAAAATATGAAAAAAAATTCACATAGTAATATGGCCTTATTATCGACCTAGTGAACATTTATCTGGGCCTAAATGCCTAGACTAAAAACAAACATTATAGTACTAATTACTCCGCTAACAAATAAATAAACTAGCGAATAAAATCAAATAAACTCTTGAGAAATTCAAAATTCATTTTCCAGTATTTCTTGCTGATTTTGAAGAAGTCATTTTATCTTGTCTCTTTATTTTAAAATAATTGGAAAAGAATTTTGAAAAACAATTTGATCCAATTTCCCAAGTTTTGATAAATCAAAATTGGATTTTTTGTAAAACCTTCAACTCTCTCAAATTGGTCCTTGAGTTGCTTAAGGTCTCTTGGATCAAAATGCAAGCAAAACAAAACAACAAAAATGCATAAATCATGGATGCATATGAATGATATATAAATAACATCCAAATTGAAAATTGGGATGTTACACGTTAGATTAGCATATGATCGTTCAGTTTATTGCTACTGCTTTCTTAATGTTAAATACATGTTCCTTCGACCATGAGATCATGCAACTCCCGGATACTGGAGGAATACCTTGTGTGCCATCAAATTTCACTTCGTAACTGGGTGATCATAAAGGTGCTCTACAGATATCTCTGAAGGTGTCTATTGAGTTGGCGTGAATCGAGATTGGGATTTGTCACTCCGTATGACAGAGAGGTATCTCTGGGCCCTCTCGGTAATACAACATCATAAGAAGCTTGCAAGCAAAGTGACTAAGGAGTTAGTTACAAGATGATGTATTATGGAATGAGTAAAGAGACTGCTTGCTGGTAACGAGATCGAACTAGGTATGGAGATATCGATGATCGAATCTCGGAAAAGTAACATACTGATGGACAAAGGGAATTATGTATGTTGTCATAATGGTTCGACTGATAAAGATCTTCGTAGAATATGTAGGAACCAATATGCGCATCCAGGTCCCGCTATTGGTTATTGACCGGAGAAGCGTCTCGGTCATGTCTACATCATTCTCGAACCCGTAGGGTCCGCACGCTTAACGTTCATTGACGATATAATATTATATGAGTTATGTGTCTTGGTGACCGAATGTTGTTCGGAGTCCCGGATGAGATCACGGACATGACGAGGAGCTCTGGAATGGTTCAGAGGTGAAGATTGGTATATAGGATGATGGTTTGGCCAAGGGGTAAGGCCCACGGGGCTTTAGGTCGGTGCAAAAGGAAGTTTTGCGGAGGTCGGGGACCAGACACCAAGGACCGTGGTGTTTGGTGCTGGAATCGAAGAAGGACTCTTCCTTGTGTTCCAAACCGACTTTGGGGAGGCCCACTCCCCAAGTAACGAGCTCGGGGCTCAACATATAAATAGAGGAGCAGGGCTAGCCTCTAGAACACAAATTTTGAGCCTCCACGAGTTGATTTAGTTCTAGTTCTATTTGGTCCTAATTGACTAATCAGAGCTAGCCCTAGCTACCTCTAATCCTTATAACTAGAAGCCCAGTGTGGTTCTAATCTCCTCCCTCTAGTTCATCCTCCACTCTAAATCCGTTGTGCTTGGCGAAGCCCTACAGAAATAGTTTCACCACCACCGTCACCACACCGTCGTGCTGCCAGAACTCATTTACTACTTCGCTCCTCTTGCTATATCAAGAAGGCGAGGACGCCATCAAGAAGAATGTGTGCTGAAAGAGGATGTGTCGTATGTTCGGTGCTTGATCGGAATGGATCGTGAAGGTGTACGACTACATCAACTGCATTGATAAACGCTTCCGCTTAGCGATCTACAAGGGTATGTAGATGCTCTCCCTGTTGGGGAACGTAGCATGCAATTTCAAAAAAATTCCTATGCTCACGCAAGATCTATCTAGGAGATGCATAGAAACGAGAGGGGGAGAGTGTGTCCATGTACCCTCGTAGACCGAAAGTGGAAGCGTTTGACAACGCGGTTGATGTAGTCGAACTTCTTCTCGTTCCGACCGATCAAGCACCAAACGTACGACACCTCCGAGTTCTGCACACGTTCAGCTCGATGACGTCCCTCAAACTCTTGATCCAGCAAAGTGTCGAGGGAGAGTTCCATTGTCAGGACCCCGACTCAATGCCACATCGATCTAGCATGTAACACCTCATATCACTTTGCGGCCTCACGCACGGTATTCCCACGGGTGTCGCCTTACCTTTGCCCGGGACCGTTTGCGCCTTTTGGCACACGTATATGACAGTGTCGCTAGCATCCATATGATAAGGAGCCCGGGCTGACATGGCTAGTCGTAAACCCAAAGCGGCACAGACTTACAGGGACAGGCATCCATGACCCAGCATCGAACGTGTCGGTCATCAGCGAGTGAATCCAGGCTGTAGCACTGGGCTAGCAGGACTCCGGTGAACCGGGCTGTAGCGGGCTAACAGGACTCCGGTATTCACCGCGTGACATTTCCCCGAAGGGACAGACACAGGAACGAAGAAGGACACATGCCGGCCAGCCTAAGTGTTCCAGAGCAGTAGCAAGCTACCATGGCTCGGTGGAAACACTAGGAGACATTTCCCCGTAAGAGAGGCTACTAAAGATAAACAACTAGATGGTCAGATCCCACACATACCAAGCATTTCAATAACATACACACAATATGCTCGATATGTGCAAATACAACATGGCATCACAACATGACTCTATGACTCAAGTAATTTATTCAATAGGCTCCGAGGAGCGAGATATTACAAACATGGGTCTCATGACCCAACATTCAGAGCATACAAAAACAAAGCACAAGCGGAAGCTATCATGTCTGAGTACAGACATCTATAAATGAAAAAGGCTGAGAAGCCTGACTATCTACCAATCCTGCCGAGGCACAAGATCGTAGCTGAGGTAACAAGCTAAACGTCGAAGATCACGCGAAACTACTAGTGAGACTGAAGTCTCTCTGCAAAAACATAAAATAGGCAAACGTGAGTACAAATGTACCCAGCAAGACTTACATCAGAACTATCTACATATGCATCATTATCAACAAAGGGATGGTGGGGTTTAACTGCAGCAAGCCAGCTTTGACTCGGTGGCTATCCTGAACTACGACTGCGAGTAACTCTTTTGAGGTGGCGCACACGAGTCCACATATTCACCATATCAATACACCACTATGGATCCGCTCCCGTCTCCCTACGAGAACGCCATCCATAGCACTCACGCTTATCTTGCGTATTTTAGAGTATCCACTTTCACTTGTCTATGAACTGATATAAGCAACCCAGAGGTCCTTTTCCGTGGACACGGCTATTCGAATAGATTAGGTTAACCCTGCAGGGGTGTACTTCTTCACACACGCTCTCACCACTTACCGCCGTTTACACGACATGTACTCGGCAACCTTCAAGCGGAAGCCCAACGTGGGTGTCGGCCACGGCCTGCCTAAACACTCAAGTCTCTAGTCCAGGTTTATCGCCTATTCGGGTTCCATCCATGAGGAGATCCGGCCGGAGTTTCGCTCACAGCCCCAAACGATGTGTACAGGGTTCCGCGACACCAAACGGGTGCCCGGTTTACCCGGCCACGTGCCTACCGCATCACAGCCCACCCCTACGGTCAGCGCTGTCCACGACCTCCAGCATACTACAAACACCAGAAACTACTTGCAACTCCTGGACAGAGGACAAGGGTGATTAAGAAGCCGAGAGGGTCCATTGGTTTCGGGCCCAATGCGTGGTAGTAGCTGAATCATGGATCACAAACACAGAACTCAGTTCCTGAGGACGGCTGCAATGAGACAACCCACCATGTACTCCTACATGGCCTCTCACCGCTACCTTTACCAAATCGTGTTCACACACTTAGCTCACACACAGTAGGACATGTTCACACACCTCTGATTCATCCCCGATGAATCAGACCTGACTCAACTCTAAGCAGTAGCAGGCATGACAAACAAACATGAATGAGTAGGCACAACAGGGCTCAAACAACTCCTACTCATGCTAGTGGGTTTCATCTATTTACTGTGGAATGACAGGTCATGCAAAGGATAAAGGGGTTCAGCTACCGCAGCAAGTAACAGATGAATCGTTGTTGTCCTAATGCAGTAAAAGATACCAGGAGCGAGAGAGTGGGATTGTATCGGAATGAACAAGGGGGTTTTGCTTGCCTGGCACTTCTGAAGATAACATTGAGTCTTCATCAGTGTCAACGATCACATCATCGGTATCACGTCTATCGAGAGGGGACAAATACCGGCAACACAATCAATGCACTGCACAATATGATGCATGATCATGACATGGCAAAATGAATGTGTTTTGAGCCAATGCAACTAGCAACAGATTAAATGAAGTTGGTTTGAATACAAGATTCAAATTCAAACTCCATATGTGATTATTTAAATGCCCTTTATTTGATTTGTGCTAAACAGCAGCTATAAGTTGTTCTAACATGCATGAAAATGGTACAGATGGATTCCTTGAATTTTTCTGATAATTTTTCATATATAAATTATTTAATTTGGAGTTACGGTTAATTTTCTATGAATTTTAGAAGTTTATATTCATTTTCTGGAATTTCAGAATTAAATTAAATCCAGAAAACATTACTGCGTCAGCATGACGTTGGCATGACGTCAGCAAGTCAACAGGGGCCGGCTCGGGTCAAACCTGACGTGTGGGGTCCACACGTCAGTGACACAGGGGCTAATCCCGCGTTGACTCGGGCTTTGACCCGCTACGGGGCCCGCTGTCAGTGTCACAGGGTTAGTTAGCAGGGTCATTAGCCCCTAACGACGACGCCACGTCAGCACGCCGAAGACCAGCCGACGGCGACCACAGAACACGGCGGGGCACGCCGGACTTGCGCTAGAGGCGTCAGTTTGGCGCGCTGAGGGCACCAGGGGATGGCCCTTGCTCCCGCGCATCCAGAGGACCGAGTGGGAGGTCGTGGGGTCGCCGGAACTCATGCCGGCGACGAGCTTTGGCGGCGATGGTGTTCGGTGGTGCTCGGGCGCGTCGCTACGGTGCATCAGTGAGCAAATGGAGAGGCTGGGCAGCACCTGCTAGACATGGGGAGCACTAAGAGCAGCTCAGTGAGGCCAGGGGAGCACGGAGGCTATGCGTGCAGCAGCAATGGCGGACGGTGGCTTCGGTGCTCGTGGGGAACGGCGCTACGGCACGGAGGGGAGCATGCTGAGTTAGGGGAGAGGGTCGGTGACTCACGGCGATGACGAGGGGACGCTCGGCGAGGTCGGGGACGGTCCGGAGCCGGCGAATTTGACGAAGATGGCCGGCGGTCCCGAGGTTGAAGAAGGCATCGAGGGCGGTGTTGTGGCACGTCCGGGGCCTCGTGGCTCGTTGAGGAGGTAGAGGGAGGACCGGCGGAGCTTCCTGGGGCGTCGGTGAGCCGTGGGGTGGCCGGTAGCCACGGTGGCTCTCGTCGGTGGCAGCGGCTCCGTTCGGTCGCGGGAGGGGAAACAGAGGAGCGAGGGGGAGGGAGGTCCAGAGAGCGAGGGAGAAGTGAGAGGGGGTCGGGGCTGCGTGGCGTCGCGGGAGGGACCAGGGAAGGAGGAGGCAGCCAGGCAGGGAGGAGGTGGCCTCCTCGGCCGCGCGCGTGCGAGCACGCAGCTGCTCCCACTGGCAAGAGGAAGACGACAGGGGGGGGGGAGTAGCGGTGGCGGGCTGGGCCGGCTGGGCCGGTTCTGGTGGGCTGCACGGGTGAGGCCAGGTAAGTCCTTCTCTCTCTCTCTTTTATTTTTTTCTTCTGTTTTGTTTTATTTAATTTCGTTTTGCCACTGTTTTGAATTTTAAACAAATTCAAACAATGCCAAAAATTCCTCTGAATAATTTTATTTGGCTAGATGGACTTTTCCAAAAGCTCATAAAATATTTCAGGGGTATTTGAAATTATATTCTAATTATATGAATATAATTCAAATTCAAATAGCTAATGATTTAAATTCAAAGTCCCAAAAATAAATCCTTAAAAATGTTCAATATTTTGGTTGGGACCAGAACCCTTACCAAAAATTATCAAACATTTAAGAAGAGCCTTTTGGAGCAATGAATGAGATTTCTAGGGTTTTTGCCCCTCTTTTATTTAGGGTTTTGAGGCTTCCAATATTCCTCAATTCAAGTTTCAAAAATATAGACATGATGCACACATGAAGCTAGCCTAGAGCAATGCCAGAAGCTAGGGATGTGACAACTCACCCCCACTAAACAAGAATCTCGTCTCGAGATTCAAGCGTAGGGTAGGATGAAGGGGAAACGCAAACTAGTATAATCTTCACGATCCAGGGTGTACTTCAGTTGAACGTTGATTCATTCACCATCATTGTCTTGATGTCTTGTTCTGAGAAATCCTGCCAACATGACATGGAGGGAAGAAGGAGACTCTAGAAGGGTCGATCTTCTTGAAGATCGAACAACTCACGGAATGAGACATAGGACCATCTCTCGGGTTGAGACACGAGATACACATCAAGAGGGGTGGAAAGAAACGGATGATGAAGGTTCACTAGGTGGACAACAATTCCACACTTAAGAAGGTGGTAATTGGTTGTCAACGTAGCGAGGAGTTGAGTTGCCATGATACCACAACGAGACACCTTCGGAACCGTGACTCGTAGATATCTCCCCTTAAGTGGCAAAAGAATTACCTTTGATTCAGAGATCATTGAAACTCTTTATACCAGCTTAAGGCAAATCATAATCGATCATTTAGAGGGGTTCGGTAGAATGGCATACTCAAACTTGGATGATGTGGATTACCTTGTTGAAGACAACGTAATGGATGAATTTTGCTTATCACCGGAAATGGAAGAGACCCATGGTAGAATGGCACATTGGCGGTGCAAGCTGGGAACAAAATGCAAATGCTGGGAATGATTCTGGTAACTGGGGAAGAACCCAACAATAGAGAGTGAATTCACTGTTGGAGTGGTTATAGCATAACCGAGGAAATCTGGGGCAATCCCAGCTAGTGCCGATGATAAGACGTAGCGCTTGTGCGTGCTCTCAAGAACTTGAGCATTTCCACAATCATCAAGGTTTTATCAACAACCGCGTCAAGGGTGCTGACAACACAACATACTACCATGATGAATAGTGATGGACGATGCAGATGCGAAGGAGGATAACACTTTCTCATATTTCACCTTAGCGAGGCCAAGCAAATAAAATCTGGATGATCGACCGAGAGACATTTAGCACTCCGCTTCTAATGTTCTCCTTGATGTGCTAGTATAACCCATTCATAGATATGGTTTGATATCTAAAACATCAAGTAAAAGGTCGGACTTCGGGAACACAAAAATCCATAGGGGCAACTAGGGAGTAAATCCTACGAAATCCCTATGGGGGGGGGGTGGCCAACTTCCTCAAACAAGATACTATAATAATAGGTCTACCGGATGGGTGTGTTGGCCACGACATCCACCTTACCGGTTATCGAGAGACCAATATTATAGTTCTTAGGGAAATGTTCCAACCATCATATCTGCCTGAGATTCAGCTCTGGTTGGTGTTAGGATATTCTAGGCTCATCGAGTCTTAGGAAGAAAAATGAAAGTTTGCAACACAAATCGACGAGATGACGTTGCGGGATTCTCGGGAGATGAACTACGATAGCAAGCTCCAAAACATGAGCTGGTTCTGCTACAAACATGTGAACACGTTGTCCCAGACAAGCATGACCACGTGGTAGTCTTATAATAAAACACTACCGAGTTCAGGAGGGGGAACCATCAACGAGGGTATCGAAGTTCTTTCATAAGTCCGGATTAGCTCTTATGAAGGAACTCCTTCTCCTTGAACAAATCAATCAGTGGCTTGGTGTGCTAGGGATACATATAGATTGAAGGTTGCAAGTCTTCAAACCACAGCATTCTTCGCACGTGTGCATGACTGATTTGGAATGATTCCAAAGAAAGCAACATTGACTTTCTCGAATCCACGGCGGCAACTTGCATCAGATGCACATGAATTAAAGGAAGTCACTACCTTCATCCAAACATATGCTTCATGAGCTAGCATGAACAAATACTTTCAAAAGTTTCCAACCCTAGCTTAATGTTCAGCAAAATTATGGAGAAGACAAGGATGTTGTCAATGGGCACAACAACAATTCATCTGGGTTTCCTTTTAAAAGGAATTCCATAGTTAAGTGAACAAGTGATAGCATTGGTCAGACCCAAAAGATATAATGGTGTATGCTCGAGGGATCAACCACGAATAAGACAACATTACGAGCATCGTTGGTACTGATTTGATTTGACGATAGCCCACACTCAAATCAAAGGATTGATAAGACAATAGGTCCAGCAACTGATCACAAGGACCAATCGATGAAGATATCATCTTTCTTCAACACACACTACACAAGAATATCCCTTTGGAACGAACTAAGTCAGACAAGCTTTTATCTTCCAACTCTCCAAGTTGTTGTCTAGCTTAACCAACTAGCTCAGGGATATCTAACACCGATTCTTGGAGAGAAGGTGGTTCACAAGAAACCAACTTGATCACGAACTCAACATAGCGGTCAGGTGACAACCCGGTAACACCTCCAAGAAGATATTTGGAAAGTCACGAACCACCGGTATGTTACTAAGCTCGAGAACAATCTTGCTTTTGAGGGCAAGACGATATGATCAAATGAGTGAGGACTTGACAAGATCCTAACTCATCAATCGAAGGGTGCACCGAAATAAGGACTAGGTAGCACGATCAGTCTTAGAAGGATGATTCGAAAACCAACATACTAAGAATGAAATTATTATCCTTTAACTACCAAGCAACAGAGTTGCTAGTAGTATCGATTTCACACATCACAATTCATTTGTCGGTATTCCGGTTGCATCAACACGAGGGCCGAGGAATGAACAGTGATGGCAAGAAGTGTCACTGTACCAAGAGTTCATGGGATGGTGTGCAATTCCTATAACAATCTCGATATAAAATATGTAATACTCCAAGATAGAGCAGAACCAAAAGCTGGATTGGCATTTGATCTGCGGAATACAACTACTTTGACCCAATCCTAGATATGGAAGAGGTACTGGAGTTTGTTTCTCCTAGTCATTCCGGAATAGAATGGCTTGACAGACCACAAGAGTCATAGGCATCGATGAACGAACGCACGCATACTCTTGACTATCAATTGATAGACGAGGGTCAGAATGCAACTAAAGAGAACAACTCAAAGGAACATATAACTTTCTGAGTTGTGGATGCATAGATTAGTATGTCGAACCAAGTTCAACATATTTCTTCCGGATAACCCATGCAGAAAGGTAGAACTGGCAGAGTCACGATTTATGAATGGAGAACTCCTCAAGAGTACTCTAATTGTGATTTTTTTTTGATCCAATAAACATCTGCCATAAGTAGTTCATGGTATTTGGAAGAAGAAGATACCACGGACTTCAAGGACTATCGCAAAGGTTACTAGTATCCTAAAGGCACTAGCAATTACTATCAACATGAAGTAGGTAGAGTGAATCTCGGGTTCAGAACCCAGGAATAGAATACCTACTACTAAGTAGCATCACGGGATGCTTCCGAGAATAAAGGCCAGAATCTTCACACTAGGACACAAATCATGGCTAGACCACTAGATGATCCCCTAAGCACTTAGGGTCATAATAATAATTCCAACATATATGTCGAGGCAATAATTACCTCAACACACCGATTAGTGTGGTTAATCTGGCCCATGGGAACATCGGAAACAGGAGGAAGGGATTTGCAAATGCATCGGACTATTTAGAAACCTGGGATGACTCGGACAGCATAACGGCTATAATTGCTCAAAAAGATTTGAGACAATCACAAAAATGGTGGCATAACCACTCAGAAGCACAATATCAAGGTTCCGAGATCAACAATTAACATACGGAAGTAGTAGGAACTGAACTGAGACTTAAATCCAACAATCTTATAAGTCTACTGATTAGTAACACGTGATCCTAATAGAAAGAAGAGATAGCCTAGTTCTTAATCCCCGCAGGAAAGATAAGATGACTCAGATCAGAAGGGCATGAGGTATAAGGAGTAAAAAGAGCCTTACGTTCCATCCCACAATCAATTCCCTTATATAACTAAAGAATTTCTAGACTCAACTTCGACCAGTTTGGCTTGGTAATCCTACAGGCAGTCAAGCTCTGATACCAACGCTGTCAGGACCCCGACTCAATGCCACATCGATCTAGCATGTAACACCTCATATCACTTTGCGGCCTCACGCACGGTATTCCCACGGGTGTCGCCTTACCTTTGCCCGGGACCGTTTGCGCCTTTTGGCACACGTATATGACAGTGTCGCTAGCATCCATATGATGAGGAGCCCGGGCTGACATGGCTAGTCGTAAACCCAAAGCGGCACAGACTTACAGGGACAGGCATCCATGACCCAGCATCGAACGTGTCGGTCATCAGCGAGTGAATCCAGGCTGTAGCACTGGGCTAGCAGGACTCCGGTGAACCGGGCTGTAGCGGGCTAACAGGACTCCGGTATTCATCGCGTGACATTTCCCCGAAGAGAGGCTACTAAAGATAAACAACTAGATGGTCAGATCCCACACATACCAAGCATTTCAATAACATACACACAATATGCTCGATATGTGCAAATACAACATGGCATCACAACATGACTCTACGACTCAAGTAATTTATTCAATAGGCTCCGAGGAGCGCGATATTACAATCATGGGTCTCATGACCCAACAATCAGAGCATACAAGTCAAAGCACAAGCGGAAGCTATCATGTCTGAGTACAGACATCTATAAATGAAAAAGGCTGAGAAGCCTGACTATCTATCAGATCCTGCCGAGGGCACAAGATCGTAGCTGAGGTATCAAGCTAAACGTCGAAGTCCACGTGGAACTACTAGTGAGACTGAAGTCTCTCTGCAAAACATAAAATAGGCAAACGTGAGTACAAATGTACCCAGCAAGACTTACATCAGAACTAACTACATATGCATCATTATCAACAAAGGGGATGGTGGGGTTTAACTGCAGCAAGCCAGCTTTGACTCGGTGGCTATCCTGAACTACGACTGCGAGTAACTTTTTTTGAGGTGGCGCACACGAGTCCACATATTCCCCATATCAATACACCACTATGGATCCGCTCCCGTCTCCCTACGAGAACGCCATCCATAGCACTCACGCTTATCTTGCGTATTTTAGAGTATCCACTTTCACTTGTCTATGAACTGATATAAGCAACCCAGAAGTCCTTTTCCGCGGACACGGCTATTCGAATAGATGATGTTAACCCTGCAGGGGTGTACTTCTTCATACATGTTTCCACCACTTAGCGTCTGCACACGACATGTGCTCGGCAGACTTCAAGCGAAAGCCGACGTGGGTGTAGACCACGACCTACCTAAACACTCAAGTCTCTAGTCCAGGTTTATCGCCTATTCGGGTTCCATCCATGAGGAGATCCGGCCGGAGTTTCGCTCACAGCCCCAAACGATGTGAACAGGGTTCCGTGACACCAAACGGGTGCCCGGTATACCCGGCCACGTGCCTACCGCATCACAGCCCACCCCTACGGTCAGCGCTGTCCACGGCCTCCAGCATACTACAAACACCAGAAACTACTTGCAACTCCTGGACAGAGGACTAGGGTGAATAAGAAGTCGAGCGGGGTCATATTTCAGGGCCCAATGTATGGTAGTAGCTGAATCATGGATCACAAACACAGAACTCAGTTCCTGAGGACGGCTTCAATGAGACAACCCACCATGTACTCCTACATGGCCTCTCACCGCTACCTTTTACCAAATCGTGTTCACACACTTAGCTCACACATAGTAGGACATGTTCACACACCTCTGATTCATCCCCGATGAATCAGACCTGACTCAACTCTAAGCAGTAGCAGGCATGACAAACAAACATGAATGAGTAGGCACATCAGGGCTCAAACAACTCCTACTCATGCTAGTGGGTTTCATCTATTTACTGTGGCAATGACAGGTCATGCAAAGGACAAAGGGGTTCAGCTACCGCAGCAAGTAACAGATGAATCGGTGTTGTCCTAATGCAGTAAAAGAGAGCAGGAGCGAGAGAGTAGGATTGTATCGGAATAAACAAGGGGGTTTTGCTTGCCTGGCACTTTTGAAGATAACATTGAGTCTTCATCAGTGTCAACGATCACATCATCGGTATCACGTCTATCGAGAGGGGACAAATACCGGCAACACAGAAGGGAACACAATCAATGCAATGCACAATATGATGCATGATCATGACATGGCAAAATGAATGTGTTTTGAGCCAATGCAACTAGCAACAGATTAAATGAAGTTGGTTTGAATACAAGATTCAAATTCAAACTCCATATGTGATTATTTAAATGCCCTTTATTTGATTTGTGCTAAACAGCAGCTATAAGTTGTTCTAACATGCATGAAAATGGTACAGTTGGATTCCTTGAATTTTTCTGATAATTTTTCATATATAAATTATTTAATTTGGAGTTACGGTTAATTTTCTATGAATTTTAGAAGTTTATATTCATTTTCTGGAATTTCAGAATTAAATTAAATCCAGAAAACATTACTGCGTCAGCATGACGTTGGCATGACGTCAGCAAGTCAACAGGGGCCGGCTCGGGTCAAACCTGACGTGTGGGGTCCACACGTCAGTGACACAGGGGCTAATCCCGCGTTGACTCGGGCTTTGACCCGCTACGGGGCCCGCTGTCAGTGTCACAGGGTTAGTTAGCAGGGTCATTAGCCCCTAACGACGACGCCACGTCAGCACGCCGGAGACCAGCCGGCGGCGACCACAGAACATGGCGGGGCACGCCGGACTTGCGCTAGAGGCGTCAGTTTGGCGCGCTGAGGGCACCAGGGGATGGCCCTTGCTCCCGCGCATCCAGAGGACCGAGTGGGAGGTCGTGGGGTCGCCGGAACTCATGCCGGCGACGAGCTTTGGCGGCGATGGTGTTCGGTGGTGCTCGGGCGCGTCGCTACGGTGCATCAGTGAGCAAATGGAGAGGCTGGGCAGCACCTGCTAGACATGGGGAGCACTAAGAGCAGCTCAGTGAGGCCAGGGGAGCACGGAGGCTATGCGTGCAGCAGCAATGGCGGACGGTGGCTTCGGTGCTCGTGGGGAACGGCGCTACGGCACGGAGGGGAGCATGCTGAGTTAGGGGAGAGGGTCAGTGACTCACGGCGATGACGAGGGGACGCTCGGCGAGGTCGGGGACGGTCCGGAGCCGGCGAATTTGACGAAGATGGCCGGCAGTCCCGAGGTTGAAGAAGGCATCAAGGGCGGTGTTGTGGCACGTCCGGGGCCTCGTGGCTCGTTGAGGAGGTAGAGGGAGGACCGGCGGAGCTTCCTGGGGCGTCGGTGAGCCGTGGGGTGGCCGGTAGCCACGGTGGCTCTCGTCGGTGGCGGCGGCTCCGTTCGGTCGCGGGAGGGGAAACAGAGGAGCGAGGGGGAGGGAGGTCCAGAGAGCGAGGGAGAAGTGAGAGGGGGTCGGGGCTGCGTGGCGTCGCGGGAGGGACCAGGGAAGGAGGAGGCAGCCAGGCAGGGAGGAGGTGGCCTCCTCGGCCACGCGCGTGCGAGCACGCAGCTGCTCCCACTGGCAAGAGGAAGACGACAGGGGGGGGAGTAGCGGTGGCGGGCTGGGCCGGCTGGGCCGGTTCTGGTGGGCTGCACGGGTGAGGCCAGGTAAGTCCTTCTCTCTCTCTCTTTTATTTTTTTCTTCTGTTTTGTTTTATTTAATTTCGTTTTGCCACTGTTTTGAATTTTAAACAAATTCAAACAATGCCAAAAACTCCTCTGAATAATTTTATTTGGCTAGATGGACTTTTCCAAAAGCTCATAAAATATTTCAGGGGTATTTGAAATTATATTCTAATTATATGAATATAATTCAAATTCAAATAGCTAATGATTTAAATTCAAAGTCCCAAAAATAAATCCTTAAAAATGTTCAATATTTTGGTTGGGACCAGAACCCTTACCAAAAATTATCAAACATTTAAGAAGAGCCTTTTGGAGCAATGAATGAGATTTCTAGGGTTTTTGCCCCTCTTTTATTTAGGGTTTTGAGGCTTCCAATATTCCTCAATTCAAGTTTCAAAAATATAGACATGATGCACACATGAAGCTAGCCTAGAGCAATGCCAGAAGCTAGGGATGTGACATCCATCATCACGGCAGCGTGGTGATGGTGAAGTGATCCGCGCAGGTCTTCGCCTAAGCACTATGTGAATATGACCGGAGGCGTAAACTATGGAGGGGGGCACCGCACACGGCTAGGAATCAATGTTGTGTCCTAGGGGCGCCCCCGTATATAAAGGAGGGAGGGAGAGGAGGCCAGCCCTAGGCGTGCCCCAAGTAGGAGGAGTCCTACTTGGGGTCGTAGTAGGATTCGGACTCCTCCGTGGTGGTGGTGGTGGTGGTGGGGGGGCACCCCTTTGTGGGCTGGCGTGCCTCCCTCCTATGGCCCATATCTTCCCCCGGGGGGTTCCGGTAACCTCCCCGGTACTCCAATATGTACCCGATACATTCCAGAACACTTCCGGTGTCCGAATACTACCTTTCAATATATCAATCTTTACCTTTCGACCATTTTGAGACTCCTATTCATGTCCGTGATCTCATCCGGGACTCTGAACAACATTCAGTCACCAAATCACATAACTCATCATCGAACATTAAGCGTGCGGACCCTACGGGTTTGAGAACTATGTAGACATGACCGAGACTCCTCTTTGGTCAATAACCAATAGCGGAACCTGGATGCTCAAATTGGTTCCCACATATTCTATGAAGATATGTATCGGTCGAACCGTTATGACAACATACGTTATTCCCTTTGTCATCAGTATGTTACTTGCCCGAGATTCAATCGTAGGTATCTTCATACCTAGTTCAATCTCGTTACCGGCAAGTCTTTACTCGTTCCGTAATACATCATCCCGCAACTAACTCATTAGTCTTATTTCTTGCAAGGCTTATTATGATGTGTATTACCGAGAGGGCCCAGAGATACCTCTCCGATACTCGGTGTGATAAATCCTAATCTCGATCTATGCCAACCCAACAAACACCTTCGGAGATACCTGTAGAGCATCTTTATAATCACCCAGTTACATTGTGACGTTTGATAGCACACAAGGCATTCCTCTGGTATCCGGGAGTTGCATAATCTCATACTCAGAGGAATATGCATATGACATGAAGAAAGCTATAGCAATAAAACTGAACGATGAATATGCTAAGCTAACGGACGGGTCAAGTCCATCACATCATTCTCCTAATGATGTGATCCCGTTCATCAAATGACAACACATGTCTATGGTTAGGAAACTTAACCATCTTTGATTAACGAGCTAGTCTAGTAGAGGCTTACTAGGGACACAATGTTTTGTCTATGTATTCACACATGTATCAAGTTTCCGGTTAATACAGTTCTAGAATGAATAATAAACATTTATAATGATATAAGGAAATTTAAAATAACAACTTTATTATTGCCTCTAGGGCATATTTCCTTCAGTCTCCCACTTGCACTAGAGTCAATAATCTAGTTCACATCGTCATGTGATTAACACGAATAGTTCACATCACCATGTGATTAACACCCACAGTTCACATCGCCATGTGACCAACACCCAAAGGGTTTACTAGAGTTAGTAATCTAGTTCACATCGCCATGTGATTAACACCCAAAGAGTACTAAGGTGTGATCATGTTTTGCTTGTGAGAGAGGTTTAGTCAAAGGGTCTGCCAAATTCAGATCCGTATGTATTTTGCAAATTTCTATGTCTACAATGCTCTGCACGGAGCTACTCTAGCTAATTGCTCCCACTTTTAATATGTATCCAGATTGAGACTTAGAGTCATCTGAATCGGTGTCAAAGCTTGCATCGATGTAACTCTCTACGACAAACTCTTTATCACCTCCATAACCGAGAAATATTTCCTTAGTCTTCTTAAGTAACTAAGGATAATTTTGACCGCTGTCCAGTGATCTACTCATGGATCACTATTGTACCCCCTTGCCAAACTCATGGCAAGGTACACAATAGGTCTGGTACACAACATGGCATACTTTATAGAACCTATGGCTGAGGCATAGGGAATGACTTTCATTCTCTCTCTATCTTCTTCCGTGGTCGGGCTTTGAGTCTTACTCAACTTTACACCTTACAATACAGGCTAGAACTCCTTCTTTAACTAATCCATTTTGAACTCCTTCAAAATCTTGTTAAGGTATGTACTCATTGAAAATCTTATCAGGCGTATTGATCTATCTCTATAGATCTTGATGCCCAATATGTAAGAAGCTTCACTGACGTCTTTCATTGAAAAATTCTTATTCAAGTATCCTTTTATGCTATCCAGAAATTCTATATCATTTCCAATCAGCAATATGTCATCCACATATAATATTAGAAATGCTACAGAGCTCCCACTCACTTCCTTGTAAATACAGGCTTCACCATAAGTCTGTATAAATCCATATGCTTTGATCACCTTACCAAAGCGTATATTCCAACTCTGAGATGCTTGCACCCGTCCATAGATGGATCGCTGGAGCTTGCACACTTTGTTAGCACCTTTAGGATCGACGAAACCTTCTGGTTGCATCATATACAACTCTTCTTTAAGAAATCCATTAAGGAATGCGGTTTTGACATCCATTTACCAGATTTCATAAAATGTGGCAATTTCTAGCATGATTCAGACAGACTTAAGCATCACTATGAGTGAGAAAATCTCATCGTAGTCAACACCTTGAACTTGTCAAAAACCTTTTGCGACAAGTCGAGCTTTGTATATAGTAACACTACCATCAGTGTTTGTCTTCCTCTTGAAGATCCATTTATTCTCTATGACTTGCCGATCATCGGCAAGTCAACCAAAGTCCATACTTTGTTCTCATACATGGATCCTATCTTAGATTTCATGGCCTCAAGCCATTTTGTGGAATCTGGGCTCATCATCGCTTCCTCATAGTTCGTAGGTTCATCATGGTCTAGTAACATGACTTCCAGAACAGGATTACCGTACCACTCTGGTGTGGAACATGCTCTGGTTGACCTACGAGGTTTGGTAGTAATTTGATCTGAAGTTTCATGATCTTTATCATTAGCTTCCTCTCTAGTTGGTGTAGGCATCACGACAACGGTTTTCTATGATGAGCTACTTTCCAATTCGAGAGAAGGTACAATTACCTCATCAAGTTCTACTTTCCTCCCACTCACTTCTTTCGAGAGAAACTCCTTCTCTAGAAAGGATCCATTCTTAGCAACAAAGATCTTTCCTTCAGATCTGTGATAGAAGGTGTGCCCAACAGTTTCTTTTGGGTATCCTATGAAGACGCACTTCTCCGATTTGGGTTTGAGCTTATTAGGCTAAAGTTTTTTCACATCGACAGCTTAGGTTTCTTGCCAAACCACAGTTCATACGGTGTCGTCTCGACGGATTTAGACGGTGCCCTATTTAACATGCATGCGGCTGTCTCTAATGCATAACCCCGAAATGATAGTGGTAAATTGCTAAGAGACATCATAGATCGCACCATATCTAATAAAGTACGGTTACGACGTTCGGACACACCATTACGCTGTGGTGTTCCACGTGGCGTGAGTTGTGAAACTATTCCACATTATTTTAAATGAAGGCCAAACTCGTAACTCAAATATTCGCCTCCACGATCAGATTGTAAAAAATTTATTGTCTTGTTACGATGATTCTCCACTTCACTCTGAAATTCTTTGAACTTTTCAAATGTTTTAGACTTGTGTTTCATCAAGTAGGTATACCCATATTTGCTCAAATCATCTGTGAAGGTCAGAAAATAACGATACCTGCCGCGAGCCTCAACACTCATCGGACCGCATACATCGGTATGTATTATTTCCAATAAGTCAGTGGCTCGCTCCATTGTTCCTGAGAACGGAGTTTTAATCATCTTGCCCATGAGGCATGGTTCGCAAGCATCAAATGATTCATAATCAAGTGATTCCAAAAGCCCATCCGCATGGAGTTTCTTCATGTGTTTTAGACCAATATGACCTAAGCGGCAGTGCCACAAATATGTTGCACTATCATTATCAACTTTGCATCTTTTGGCATCAATATTATGAATATTTGTATCACTATGATAGAGATTCAATAAACCATTTACATTGGATGTATGACCATAGAAGGTTTTATTCATGTAAATAGAACAACAATTATTCTCTGACTTAAATAAATAACCGTATCGTAATAAACATGATCTAATCATATTCATGCTCAAAACAAACACTAAATAACATTTATTTTAGTCCAACATTAATCCTGAAAGTAGAAGGGAGTGTGCGATGGTGATTTTATCAAACTTGGAATCACTTCCAACACACATCGTCACCTCGCCCTTAACTAGTCTCTGTTCATTTTGCAACTCCTGTTTTGAGTTACTAATCTTAGTAACTGAATCGGAATCAAATACCCTGGGGTTACTATGAACACTAGTAAAGTACACATCAATAACATGTATATCAAATATACTTTTGTTCACTTTGCCATCCTTCTTATCCGCCAAGTATTTGGGGGTAGTTCTGCTTCCAGTGACCATTTCCTTTGCAGTAGAAGCACTCAGTTTCAGGCTTGGGTCTAGTTATGGGCTTCTTCACAGGAGTGGCAACTTGCTTGTGATACGTCCATTTTGCATCATGTTTTCCTACTGTTATTTATGTTGTTTTATTGTATAATAATGCTTTTTGGAGTAATTCTAATGCCTTTTCTCTCATAATATGCAAGGTATACACAAAGGGGGTGAATTATGGCAGCTGGAAATCTGTATCTGAAAAAGCTACGTCAAGCTACCTATTCTGCACAACTCCAAATGAGCTGAAACTCCAAGAGGATTTTTATGGAATATTTAATAAATATTGGAGCAAATAAGTACCAGAGGGGGGCCACCAGGTGGGCACAACCCATCTGGGCGCGCCAGGAGGCCTAGGCGTGCCCTGGTGGGTGCTGCCCTCCTAGGGCCACCTCCAGTGCCCCTTGTCAGGACCCCGACTCGATGTCACATCGATCTAGCCGGTAACACCTCATATCACTTTGCGGCCTCACGCACGGTATCCCCACGGGTGTCGCCTTACCTTTGCCCGGGACCGTTTGCGCCTTTTGGCTCACGTATATGATAGTGTTGCTAGCATCCATATGATAAAGAGCCCGGGCTGACATGACTAGTCGTAAACCCAAAGTGGCACAGACTTACGGGGACAGGCATCCATGACCCAGCTTCGAACGTGTCGGTCATCAGCAAGTGGGTCTGGGCTGTAGCACTGGGCTAGCAGGACTCCGGTAAACCAGGCTGTAGCGGGCTAACAGGACTCCGGTACTCAAAGCGTGACATTTCCCCGAAGGGACAGACACAGGAACGAAGAAGGACACATGCCGGCCAGCCTAAGTGTTCCAGAGCAGTAGCAAGCTACCATGGCTCAGCGGTAACACTAGGAGACATTTCCCGGTAAGAGAGGCTACTAAAGATAAACAACTAGATAGTCAGACCCCACACATACCAAGCATTTCAATCATACACACAATATGCTCGATATGTGCAAATACAACGAAGCATCACAACATGACTCTACGACACAAGTACTTTATTTAAGGCTCAGGGAGCCATACATAACATACACAAAGGTACGAGTCTCACGACCCAACATACAAGTCATACAGTCATACAAACCAGCAGCGGAAGTAACTTGTCTGAGTACAGACAACTAGTAAAATAAAAGAGGCTTGGAAAGCCTAGCTATACTACATGGTCCTTCACAAGCTCAGGGTCACCACCTGGGTCTTTAGCCTACTCGTTGATGTCAACGTCTACATAGAACCCATCAGAAGGGGTTGCAGCGTCTTCTGTAAAAATGTAGATTATAGCAACATGAGTACAAAGGTACTCAGCAAGACTTACATCAGATCCTACATACATGCATGTTATCAAGAAGGGTTGGTGGAGTTATTGCAGCAAGCCAGCTTTGACTCTTGGCTAGGCTATCCTACGATACTCCAACTTGAAATGGTTTTGTGCACACGAGTCCACTACTCACCACGTCAATACACTACCGAGGATCCACCTCCGTCTTCCTACGGAAGAGCCATCCTCGGCACTCACACTTATCTTGAGGCTTTTAGTAGTTTCCATTTACTTGTCTATGAACTGTATAGGCAACCAAGTAGTCCTTTACCGCGGACGCGGCTATTCGAATAGATTATGATAACCCTACAGGGGTGTACTTCTTCATACACGCTCTCACCACTTACCGTCGTTTACACGACATGTACTCGGCAACCTTCAAGCGGAAGCCCAACGTGGGTGTCGGCCACGACCTACCTAACCACCTAAGCCTCCAGTCCAGGTTTATCGCCTATCCAGGTTCCATCCGCAGGGAGTCTGGCCGAGGTTTCCCATACGGCCCCGAACGATGTGAACAGGGTTCCCGAGATACCTAACGGGTATTCGGTACACCGTGCCACGTACCTACCGCATCACAGCCCACCCCTACGGTCAGCGCTGTCCACGGCCTCCAGTAGGCTACAAACACCAGAAACTACTTGCAACTCCTGGACGGAGAACTAGGGTGAATAAGAAGCCGAGAGGGTCCATTGGTTTCGGGCCCAATGCATGGTAGTAGCTGATTCTTAAATCACACATACAGATCTCAGTGCTTAAGGTTGGCTTCAATGAAACAAAGCACCATGTACTCCTACATGGCCTCTCATCGATACCTTTACCAAATCGTGTTCACCACACCACTCTCATTACCGACATAAACATTTCACTCTAGCCATCACCTAGATGAACCAGACCTGACACGACTCTAAGCATAGCAGGCATAGCAAGGTAGGAACAACACATACATATGGCTCAATCAACTCCTACACATGCTAGTGGGTTTCATCTAGTTACTGTGGCAATGACAGGTCATGCAGAGGAAATGGGTTCAACTACCGTAGCACACAGCAGTTTGAAACGCGTTGTCTTAATGCAGTAAAAGAGAGCAGGAGCGAGAACATGGGATTGTATCGATATGATCAAATGGTTGGTTGCTTGCCTGATGGTTCGATGCACCGATACGGTTCTTCGTTAGGGTAATCACGGTACTCCTCGGAGGCAGAACCTGTCGCAAAGGACACCGATACACAACCATCACCAAACAATGTGCAACAATATGATGCATGCATGGAACATGGCAATATGAGTGTGTTGGGCTAATGCAACTAAAACTAGAAGGGTTTGAACAAATTTGAATCAAAGATTCAAATTTCAAACTCAAACATGGCCTTTTAAAGTGCTTTTCCTTGTTCTGCTTAAAACATCAATTTAACTTGTTTGATCATGCATGAAAATAGTACAGATGGATAGATTGGATTTTTCTGATCATTTTTCATATATAATTTGTCCAATTTGGAGTTACAGAATAAAAGTTATGAATTTTTGAAGTTTAAATTATATTCTGGAATTTCCTGATTTAATTTAAATCCAGAAAATCAATTACTGCGTCAGCCTGACGTCAGTGTGACATCAGCAGGTCAACGGAACAGGTCTGGGTCAAACCTGACAGTGGGTCCCGCATGTCAGGGTGATTATTTTAATTAAAATTTAATTAAAACTAATCCTGTTTAATTAACAGGGCTGGGCCCCACCTGTCATTGACTCAGGGGAGTCAACCAGGGCCCACCCATGGTCAAAGTCAAAGCCAGCGACGCCGGCGTTTAGCCGCCGGCGAGCCCGGCGCGGCGGCGGGAGTGGTTTTGGCCATTTCGGCCACCAAATGGGCCGCGGAGACCACCGGAGTGGAGCTGAGGACAAACCGCAGCTCTTGGCGGAGTCCGTTGGGGTCGGGGTGGCCGGAGTTGGCGCCGGCGACGACTTTGGCGGCCACCGGGGTTCGGTCGAAGATGAACTTGGCGCTAGAGGGGTCGGTGAGGCTCGTGGAGTGGCTAACTAAGTGCTGCGGGACTCGGTGAGTAAGATGGACACCATCTTGTGGCCGGAGTGTGGCCGGAAGCACGTCGGCGACGAGATCCGCGGCGGTGCGGGCGTGTGATCCTCGTGCGGTGGCTACACGGCTCAGGAATGAGAGAGAGAGGGTCAGAGGAGTAGCTAGGCTCACAGCGCTCCCGTAGAGGCCACCGGCGAGGTCGGGGACGAGCTGAGGCGGCGACGGCGTTGAAGGGGATCTCCGGCGACGGTGAGCTCGGGCGAGGTTGGTGCGGTGGTCTCGGGCCGCACGAGCACACGGGGCTCGGCTAGCTCGATGAAGTAGAGGACGGCGGAGCTTCTGGACAGGGTGGCGCGGCGTGGAGACGACGGGGAGCACGGCTACGACGGCAGTGCGGCGACGGTGGCGTCGGCCATGGCGTGGGAGCGCGAGGGAGAGGAACTGGGGGCGAATGGAGGTGTCCAGGAGGGTCGGGGCGCGACGTGGAGCTCGTCCAGGCCATCAGGGCGGCGAGAGGGGGAGGCAGGGCGGCGTGCAGCTGCGTGGCGAGCTGCGGTGCCGCCGCCAAGCACCTTGGCTGCCTGCCTGGCAAGCCAAGCAGCTCGCTGGAGCGGTGGCCGGGCTGGGCCGGCCAGGTGGGCTGGCTGGTGGGCCTGTGGTGGCGCCAGGTAAGTTTTTTCCTTTTTTTTCTTTCTGTTTCTGTTCTTTTTTAATACTTCTGCAACTTTGTTGAATTAAATAAAATACTTAGGCAACTCCTAAAATCACCAAATTACTCCTGGTCCATAGTTGGATTATTTCCAACATGAAACATTTTAGTTTGGAGATATTTGAGCATTTAAATATTTTATATAATTTTAAATGCCCAAATTCAAATATTTATGACTTAATTCAAAAACCCTAAGATGGCCTAGGAAAATGTGCACCACTTTTGGCAGAGGTTCTGAACCAAGACAAAAATGATGGGCATTTTAGAAGGGCATTTCAGGTTCATTGAAAAGTTTTTTTAGTAAACCCTAGTTGGTTTCAGAGGGGACTGGGGGTTCTGTCATCCCCATTTCAAGTTTCTGATGAAAAAGTAGACATGATGCAACACTCTAATGCATGGCTAACCAGGATGTGACAACTCACCCCCACTCAAAAGAATCTCGTCCCGAGATTTGGGTTCCTCCGGGAAGAAGGCGGGATACTCGAGTCGAAGACGATCCTCCCTTTCCCAAGTTGCTTCATCCTCAGAATGGTGCGACCATTGAACTTTGAGAAACTTGATATTATGACGTCGGGTGGTACGTCCGGCCTGATCGAGGATACGAATGGGGTACTCTCGATATGTAAGATTATCTTGGAGATCAAGCGTTTCGTGGTCCACTCCACGGATAGGATCCGAGAAGCAACGCCTGAGTTGAGAAACATGGAAGACATCGTGGACTCTGGAGAGGTGCGGAGGTAGTTCCAACTGGTAGGCAACTTCTCCTCGTTTGGCGAGAATGCGAAAAGGTCCAATGTAACGAGGAGCCAATTTGCCTTTGATACCGAAGCGATGGGTTCCCTTCAGAGGGGTGACCCGAAGATAAGCCTTCTCGTCAACCTCGAAAGTCATAGCCTTATGTTTTCGGTCATATTGACTCTTTTGACGAGATTGGGCTGTTTTCAACTTTTCACGAACGATACGAACTTGTTCTTCTGCTTCCTGAATCATATCCGGGCCAAAGAATTGTCTTTCCCCGGTCTCTGACCAGTTAAGGGGTGTTCGACACCGTCGTCCATAGAGAACTTCAAAAGGGGCTTTACCCAAGCTAGATTGATAGCTGTTGTTGTAAGCGAATTCGGCAAATGGAAGGCACTTCTCCCAGTCCATTCCGAATGAGATAACAGAGGCTCGAAGCATGTCTTCTAGAATCTGGTTGACGCGTTCCACTTGACCACTCGACTGAGGGTGGAAAGCGGTGCTGAAGGAGAGACGGGTTCCCATAGCATTTTGGAAACTTTCCCAAAATCGAGAGGTGAAAAGACTTCCTCGATCCAAGTTAATTTCCAAAGGAACACCATGGAGGGACACTATTCGGGAGATGTATAAGTCTGCCAGCTGGCTAGCGGTTATACTCTCACGAACAGGTAAGAAATGGGCTACTTTGGAAAGACGATCGACCACGACGAAAATAGCATTATTCCCTCTCTTGGTCCTGGGAAAACCGGTAATGAAATCCATACCAATTTTATCCCATTTCCATTCAGGAATAGCTAAGGGTTGAAGGGTGCCAGCAGGCCGTTGGTGCTCTGCTTTTACACGACGACAGACGTCACAATTAGCAATATACTGAGCAATTTCTCTCTTCATCCTAGTCCACCAGAACCTCTGGCGTAGGTCCTGATACATCTTAGTACTACCGGGATGAATGGTGAGAGGAGATTCATGAGCCTCCTTAAGGATCAACTGCCGTAGATGCTGGTTCTTGGGAACGACTAGACGGTTCTCAAAGTACACAACACCATGATCATTTGTGGAGAAACAACTAGCACCTCCGCTAGCAATGTTCTCTTTGATTTTAGATATTCCCTTATCTCGCTTTTGGGCAGTGATGATTTGATCCGTAATAGTAGGTTTTGCTACCAAGGTGGAAAGAAAACCTTGAGGTACAATGTGAAGGTTAAGCTTCCGAAATTCCTCATGGAGAAGCGGTTGACTTTGTTGTAACATCAGGTTGTTACAATAAGATTTACGACTTAGCGCATCAGCCATGACGTTGGCTTTCCCTGGGGTGTAGGTTATTCCTAAGTCGAAGTCTGTGATCAACTCAACCCAACGTCTTTGCCTGAGATTCAGATCCGGTTGGGTGAAAATGTACTTCAGACTTTGGTGATCAGTGAATATTTCGCAACGGTTACCGAGGAGGTAATGTCGCCAGGTCTTAAGTGCATAGACTACGGCTGCAAGCTCTAGATCATGAGTAGGATAATTCTCCTCATGTGGGTGCAATTGCCGTGAAGCGTAGGCAATTACGTGTCGATCTTGCATGAGAATGCAACCTAGTCCTTGTCGCGAGGCGTCGCAGTAGATAACAAAGTCCTTGGAGAAGTCTGGCGGTACCAGTACGGGAGCAGAGGTCAGGCGTCTTTTCAGTTCCTAAAAGCTGTGCTCACATTGTGGAGTCCATTCGAACTTCTTATCTTTCTTGAGGAGTTCGGTTAGAGGTTTGGCAACTTTGGAGAAGTTCTCGACAAAGCGACGACAATAGCTCGCTAAGCCCAGAAAACTCCGAACTTGCTTGACCGATTCAGGTGGAGTCCAATTAAGGACGGCTTGAACTCGCTCAGGGTTAACAGCAATACCTTTACCAGATATTACATGACCCAGATAGGTCACTTCTGACAACCAGAATTCACATTTAGAAAATTTGGCATAAAGGCGATGCTCTCGAAGTTTCTTCAACACTAGCCTTAGATGTTCGGCATGTTCTTCCTCGTTCTTGGAGTAGATGAGTATATCATCGAGGTAAACCACGACGAATTTATCCAAATACTCCATGAAGATTGAGTTCATTAACCGAGAAAAGGTGGCTGGAGCGTTGGTTAACCCGAAGGACATGACGGTGTACTCGTATTGGCCATAACGAGTAACAAAGGCCGTTTTAGGAATGTCCCCATTTCTGATTTTGATTTGATGGTAGCCCAACCTCAAATCCATCTTGGAGAAGACTGAGGATCCAGCGAGCTGATCATACAGGTCGTTGATCCTGGGAAGCGGATATTTGTTCTTGATTGTGACCAAATTGACAGGTCGGTAATCTACAACCATCCGGTCCGTACCATCCTTTTTCTTGACGAACAGGACGGGGCAGGCCCACGGAGATGAACTAGGGCGAATGAAACCCTTTTTCAAGGATTCATCGAGTTGTTTCTTAAGCTCAGCTAGTTCTAGTGGTGCCATCTTATAGGGTCTTCTAGCAATCGGAACGGTTCCGGGGATGAGGTCTATTACGAACTCAACATCCCTGTCAGGTGGAACACCTGGCAATTCCTCTGGGAAGACATCCGGGAAGTCACGGACTACCGGAACATCCTCAAGGTCTGGCAAAGGGCTGGCGTTAAGAGAATATAATTGTCGCTTGGCTATTCGGGTCAAGACATTGACTATCTTCCCCGAAGGATGGGTGAGTTGAACAGTCCTAGAGAAGCAATCAATTTTGGCTTGATGAGCTGACATCCAGTCCATACCCAAAATGATATTAATATCTGAAGATTTAAGGGCTATCAAAGACGCGAGGAAAACAAGTCTGCCGACTTGGATTTCATTTCCATGGCTTACCCTAGAAGTTTGCCATTTGGATCCCGGAGTTTGAATTACCATAGAGGTTGGCATATCACCGAATGCGACGTTATGCAAGCGAGCATAGTTTTCAGATATAAAAGAATGAGAGGCTCCTGTATCGAAAAGAACAGATGCCGGGTGGCAATTAACAAGAAGCGTACCGAGAACGACGTTGGGATCCTCTTGAGCTTCTTCGGCAGAGATACAGTTGACATGGCCACGTGAAGCGGTGACCGGCTTGGCGTGGAATATTTTTCCTGTCGGCTTGCCACGGCCAACAGCTTTAGCAGACTAGTTGGGGTTGGTCTGGGGACACTCACGCATATAGTGACCAGACTCCCCACACTTGAAACAAGTCACGGAGCTGGTACGTGGAGGAGCATTGTTGGTTGGACCCCCATAGGGCTTGGCCGGTGTAGACTGTTGAACGGGGCGAGGCGCCTGGAAGGATGGCCTCGGTGTGAACCTGGGTGGCAGGGCGGTGTTGGGTACCCACACGCGGCGCTTCTGAGGACCAGCACCGGATGAGGAACCCATATCCGGCCATGCTTGCGTGTTGCGTCATAGTCAGTCTGACCAGTTTCAGCACTGATGGCTTTGTTGACAAGTTTCTGAAAAGATGTGCACTCATGCAGACGGAGGTCACGATGAAGCTCAGGACTAAGTCCCTTACGGAACCTTGCTTGCTTCTTGGCATCAGTAGACACTTCCTCAGTTGCATATCGTGGGAGATTACCAAACTCCCTGCTGTAAACATCCACAGAAAGTCGGCCTTGGGTGAAACTGCAAAATTCTTCACGTTTACGGTCCATGAGACCCTCCGGAATGTGATGTTCACGGAAAGCCTCACTGAACTCAGCCCAAGTAGTGACATGGCCCGCTGGGCGCATAGCTCCATAATTCTCCCACCATAGACTGGCGGGGCCTTCAAGATGATATGCAGCAAAGGTGACCTTGTCAGCCTCAGCTACTAGCGCGGAACGCAGCTTGTGAGAGATACTGCGAAGCCAGTCATCAGCGTCGAGAGGCTCGACGGAGTGGTGGAACGTGGGTGGATGCAATTTGATAAAATCACTGAGTGACACCACGTTAGTCCTCTGATGGTGTGCTGTATTCTGTTCAATACGCTCCAACAAACGGTTGGTCTCCCACTTGTTTCTCTCAGCTTCCATCATAACCTCGGCTAGTGAAGGAGGATGAGGCAGATTTTCATTCCTGCCTTCACTGCCTTCGGCCTGCTCTTGAGAAGCAGGGTTAGCGCGCGTGTTGACCATCCTAGGTAAGCAAGACAATGATTTAGTCAGAATGATAGAATTCCGACATAGGATACAGAATGTAAGGAATAACTCGGAATGCAAGATGATCATCCGTATGACATGGTAAATACAGAAACTGCTTCTTTTATTCCATCGTCATACACACCATACAGGGTTTAGTACAAGACCAAACAAAGTACTATTACAGTGAGAAAAGGATTACAATTCATCGGAGGCATCCCAAGCTCCTATACATTATTTTTCTACACCTCCGGAAAGAGTACAAACTAGGTCATATCCCACGAGTCACACGGGACGATAGACGACACAGCTAGTGCGAACTAGTGATACAACCACTAACTTAGACCGATCCGTAGTAGTCCTCGTAGAAGTCACCTCCATAGCCTGGAAGCTCAACATGATCATCCGGAAACAGACGATCTCGCGGAGCTTGTGGACCATAGGGGCTAGGATGAGGTCTTGGACCAATAGACGGTGGCCTGCGGGGACCGCGAGGTGGGGTGATGCCTCCTACATCACGCCAAACCATCACGTCTGGCAGAGCAGATCTCACAGGATAGAGATCGCGCATATCTGAATATCCAGCTTGCACCGCCGGTGCGAACCGAGTCAAAGTGGCCCAGTGGTCAGCACGGGTATTGAAGAGCTCTAACCTTAAGGCCCAATTTTCACGGTCCTTATCCTCGAGCATCTCAGCAGTGGTGCGAGTCCGTGAATCCTCCTGAGTGGGGTCGGCATAGATAGCTTGGAGATACCCTTGTGCTCCCGGAAGTGATCCTGGCATATACCGGAAATCAGAGTCCCGAAATAAACCAGATCTGACTCGCATAATGGTCATCATAGAGTAGGCGGCGTCCTGCACAGCCATCTCAATAGTAACCCCGAGTCCATAGGAGCAGTGAAGAGGGTCGGTGGATCCAGGATAAGATGGAAATATCCTGACAGTGCAGAGATACTGGCTTTGATTAAAGTCTCGGAATTGCTCTTCGACTGTGTACTCAGGATACCAGCGGTATCTAGCCTCAGTCATTACCCTGACCAACTTGGCAGTATGGCCGGGTACATCTAGGCATCGAGTCAGGCGAACCACTTGATTGAGGTCGCGAGTGGCCATCTGAAAGCACAATCATAATGCAAAGGCATTAGAATTTCTAGCAAAATTTCGGCAGCATAATAGCTGTAAATGCTCAAGAAGGATTTGAGACATTTGACAAAGGATTTCGTACACACTCAACATCATCATATCAAAGTTCTGAGACCATCCCAGCAACATAATGTGGTAGTAGAACTGAACTAGGCTTGTATCCATCAAACTTATAAGGTACTACTGATTAGTAACACGTGATCCTGATAGAGAGTATAGATCCTAATTCCTTAACCCCCGGTGGAAGAATGGACTGACTCAGATCAGAATGTCATAAGATAAAGGAGTAAAAAGAGCCTTACGTTCCAACCCACAAACAATTCCCCTACATATAACTAAAGAATTTCTAGACTCAATATCGACCAGTTTGGCTTGGAGAACCTACAGGCAGTCCGGCTCTGATACCAACGCTGTCAGGACCCCGACTCGATGTCACATCGATCTAGCCGGTAACACCTCATATCACTTTGCGGCCTCACGCACGGTATCCCCACGGGTGTCGCCTTACCTTTGCCCGGGACCGTTTGCGCCTTTTGGCTCACGTATATGATAGTGTCGCTAGCATCCATATGATAAAGAGCCCGGGCTGACATGACTAGTCGTAAACCCAAAGTGGCACAGACTTACGGGGACAGGCATCCTTGACCCAGCTTCGAACGTGTCGGTCATCAGCAAGTGGGTCCGGGCTGTAGCACTGGGCTAGCAGGACTCCGGTAAACCGGGCTGTAGCGGGCTAACAGGACTCCGGTACTCAAAGCGTGACATCTCCCCGAAGGGACAGACACAGGAACGAAGAAGGACACATGCCGGCCAGCCTAAGTGTTCCAGAGCAGTAGCAAGCTACCATGGCTCAGCGGTAACACTAGGAGACATTTCCCGGTAAGAGAGGCTACTAAAGATAAACAACTAGATAGTCAGACCCCACACATACCAAGCATTTCAATCATACACACAATATGCTCGATATGTGCAAATACAACGAAGCATCACAACATGACTCTACGACACAAGTACTTTATTTAAGGCTCAGGGAGCCATACATAACATACACAAAGGTACGGGTCTCACGACCCAACATACAAGTCATACAGTCATACAAACCAGCAGCGGAAGTAACTTGTCTGAGTACAGACAACTAGTAAAATAAAAGAGGCTTGGAAAGCCTAGCTATACTACGTGGTCCATCACAAGCTCAGGGTCACCACCTGGGTCTTTAGCCTACTCGTTGATGTCAACGTCTACATAGAACCCATCAGAAGGGGTTGCAGCGTCTTCTGTAAAAATGTAGATTATAGCAACATGAGTACAAAGGTACTCAGCAAGACTTACATCAGATCCTACATACATGCATGTTATCAAGAAGGGTTGGTGGAGTTATTGCAGCAAGCCAGCTTTGACTCTTGGCTAGGCTATCCTACGATACTCCAACTTGAAATGGTTTTGCGCACACGAGTCCACTACTCACCACTTCAATACACTACCGAGGATCCACCTCCGTCTTCCTACGGAAGAGCCATCCTCGGCACTCACACTTATCTTGAGGCTTTTAGTAGTTTCCATTTACTTGTCTATGAACTGTATAGGCAACCAAGTAGTCCTTTACCGCGGACGCGGCTATTCGAATAGATTATGATAACCCTGCAGGGGTGTACTTCTTCATACACGCTCTCACCACTTAGCGTCGTTTACACGACATGTACTCGGCAACCTTCAAGTGGAAGCCCAACGTGGGTGTCGGCCACGACCTACCTAACCACCTAAGCCTCCAGTCCAGGTTTATCGCCTATCCAGGTTCCATCCGCAGGGAGTCCGGCCGAGGTTTCCCATACGGCCCCGAACGATGTGAACAGGGTTCCCGAGATACCTAACGGGTATTCGGTACACCGTGCCACGTACCTACCGCATCACAGCCCACCCCTACGGTCAGCGCTGTCCACGGCCTCCAGTAGGCTACAAACACCAGAAACTACTTGCAACTCCTGGACGGAGAACTAGGGTGAATAAGAAGCCGAGAGGGTCCATTGGTTTCGGGCCCAATGCATGGTAGTAGCTGATTCTTAAATCACACATACAGATCTCAGTGCTTAAGGTCGGCTTCAATGAAACAACCCACCATGTACTCCTACATGGCCTCTCATCGATACCTTTACCAAATCGTGTTCACCACACCACTCTCATTACCGACATAATCATTTCACTCTAGCCCATCACCCAGATGAACCAGACCTGACACGACTCTAAGCATAGCAGGCATAGCAAGGTAGGAACAACACATACATAGGGCTCAATCAACTCCTACACATGCTAGTGGGTTTCATCTAGTTACTGTGGCAATGACAGGTCATGCAGAGGAAAATGGGTTCAACTACCGTAGCACACAGTAGTTTGAATCGCGTTGTCTTAATGCAGTAAAAGAGAGCAGGAGCGAGAACATGGGATTGTATCGATATGATCAAATGGTTGGTTGCTTGCCTGATGGTTCGATGCACTGATACGGTTCTTCGTTAGGGTAATCACGGTACTCCTCGGAGGCAGAACCTGTCGCAAAGGACACCGACACACAACCATCACCAAACAATGTGCAACAATATGATGCATGCATGAAACATGGCAATATGAGTGTGTTGGGCTAATGCAACTAAAACCAGAAGGGTTTGAACAAATTTGAATCAAAGATTCAAATTTCAAACTCAAACATGGCCTTTTAAAGTGCTTTTCCTTGTTCTGCTTAAAACATCAATTTAACTTGTTTGATCATGCATGAAAATAGTACAGATGGATAGATTGGATTTTTCTGATCATTTTTCATATATAATTTGTCCAATTTGGAGTTACAGAATAAAAGTTATGAATTTTTGAAGTTTAAATTATATTCTGGAATTTCCTGATTTAATTTAAATCCAGAAAATCAATTACTGCGTCAGCCTGACGTCAGTGTGACGTCAGCAGGTCAACGGAACAGGTCTGGGTCAAACCTGACAGTGGGTCCCGCATGTCAGGGTGATTATTTTAATTAAAATTTAATTAAAACTAATCCTGTTTAATTAACAGGGCTGGGCCCCACCTGTCATTGACTCAGGGGAGTCAACCAGGGCCCACCCGTGGTCAAAGTCAAAGCCAGCGACGCCGGCGTTTAGCCGCCGGCGAGCCCGACGCGGCGGCGGGAGTGGTTTTGGCCATTTCGGCCACCAAATGGGCCGCGGAGACCACCGGAGTGGAGCTGAGGACAAACCGCAGCTCTTGGCGGAGTCTGTTGGGGTCGGGGTGGCCGGAGTTGGCGCCGGCGACGACTTTGGCGGCCACCGGGGTTCGGTCGAAGATGAACTTGGCGCTAGAGGGGTCGGTGAGGCTCGTGGAGTGGCTAACTAAGTGCTGCGGGACTCGGTGAGTAAGATGGACACCATCTTGTGGCCAGAGTGTGGCCGGAAGCACGTCGGCGACGAGATCCGCGGCGGTGCGGGCGTGTGATCCTCGTGCGGTGGCTACACGGCTCAGGAATGAGAGAGAGAGGGTCGGAGGAGTAGCTAGGCTCACAGCGCTCCCGTAGAGGCCACCGGCGAGGTCGGGGACGAGCTGAGGCGGCGACGGCGTTGAAGGGGATCTCCGGCGACGGTGAGCTCGGGCGAGGTCGGTGCGGTGGTCTCGGGCCGCACGAGCACACGGGGCTCGGCTAGCTCGATGAAGTAGAGGACGGCGGAGCTTCTGGACAGGGTGGCGCGGCGTGGAGACGACGGGGAGCACGGCTACGACGGCGGTGCGGCGACGGTGGCGTCGGCCATGGCGTGGGAGCGCGAGGGAGAGGAACTGGGGGCGAATGGAGGTGTCCAGGAGGGTCGGGGCGCGACGTGGAGCTCGTCCAGGCCATCAGGGCGGCGAGAGGGGGAGGCAGGGCGGCGTGCAGCTGCGTGGCGAGCTGCGGTGCCGCCGCCAAGCACCTTGGCTGCCTGCCTGGCAAGCCAAGCAGCTCGCTGGAGCGGTGGCCGGGCTGGGCCGGCCAGGTGGGCTGGCTGGTGGGCCTGTGGTGGCGCCAGGTAAGTTTTTTCCTTTTTTTTTCTTTCTGTTTCTGTTCTTTTTTAATACTTCTGCAACTTTGTTGAATTAAATAAAATACTTAGGCAACTCCTAAAATCACCAAATTACTCCTGGTCCATAGTTGGATTATTTCCAACATGAAACATTTTAGTTTGGAGATATTTGAGCATTTAAATATTTTATATAATTTTAAATGCCCAAATTCAAATATTTATGACTTAATTCAAAAACCCTAAGATGTCCTAGGAAAATGTGCACCACTTTTGGCAGAGGTTCTGAACCAAGACAAAAATGATGGGCATTTTAGAAGGGCATTTCAGGTTCATTGAAAAGTTTTTTTAGTAAACCCTAGTTGGTTTCAGAGGGGACTGGGGGTTCTGTCATCCCCATTTCAAGTTTCTGATGAAAAAGTAGACATGATGCAACACTCTAATGCATGGCTAACCAGGATGTGACACCCCTCTTCTGGTATATAAGTCATTTTGACCTAGAAAAAAATAAGGGGAGGACTTTCAGGACGAAGCGCCACCATCTCGAGGCAGAACCTGGGCAGGAGCACTTTTGCCCTCCGGTGGAGCAATTCCGCCGCGGGAACTTCCCTCATGGAGGGGGAAATCATCGTCATCATCATCACCACCAACTCTCCCATCCTGGGGAAGGATATCTTAATCAACATCTTCAACAACACCATCTCATCTCAAACCCTAGGTCATCTCTTGTGTTCCATCTTTGTAAGGGAACTATAGATTGGTGCTTGTGGGTGACTAGTAGTGTTGATTACATCTTGTAGTTGATTACTATATGGTTTATTTGGTGGAAGATTATATGTTCAGATCCATTATGCTATTTAATAATCCTCTGATCTTGAGCATGATTATTATTTGTGAGTAGTCACTTTTGTTCCTAAGGTCACGGGAGAAATCATGTTGCAAGTAATCATGTGAACTTGATATGTGTTCGATATTTTGATGATATGTATGTTGTGATTCCCTTAGTGGTGTCATGTGAACGTCGACTACATGACACTTCACCATATTTGGGCCTAAAGGAATGCAATGTGGAGTAGTTATTAGATGATGGGTTGTGGGAGTGACAGAAGCTTAAACCCTAGTTTATAAGGGACCGATTGGATGCAAAAGTTTAATGCCATGGTTAGAATTTATTCTTAATACTTTTCTCGTAGTTGCGGCTGCTTGCGAGAGGGTTAATCATAAGTAGGAGGTTTGTTCAAGTAAGAACAACACCTAAGCACCGGCCCACCCACATATCAAATTATCAAAGTAGCGAACACGAATTAAGCCAACATGATGAAAGTGACTAGATTAAATTCCCGTGTACCCTCAAGAACACTTTGCTAATCATAAGAGGCCGTTTTGGCCTGTCCTTTGCCTCAAAAGGATTGGGCTACCTTGCTGCACTTTTACTACTATTGTTACTTGCTTGTTACAAATTATCTTGCTACCAAACTACTTCGCTACTTAGAATTTTAGCAGTTGCAGACATTACCTTGATGAAAACCACTTGTCATTTTCTTCTGCTCCTCGTTGGGTTCGACACTCTTACTTATCTAAAAGGCTACAATTTACCCCATATACTTGTGGGTCATCAAGGCTATTTTCTGGTGCCATTGCCGGGGAGTGAAGCGCTCTTGGTAAGTGGAAATTGCTAAGGAAACATTATTACTACATGCTGAAATTTATTGTCACTTGCTACTATGGAAACCAATCCTTTGAGGGGTTTGTTAGGGGTATCTTCACCTCGATCGGAACCACAATTAGTTGCCCCTCAACCTACTGCACTGATACGTCTCCAACGTATCTACTTTTCCTAATGCTTTTCCGCTTGTTTTGGACTCTAATTTGCATGATTTGAACGAAACTAACCCCAGAATGATGCTGTTTTCAGCAGAACTACCATGGTGTTGTGCAGAAATAAAAGTTCTCGGAATGTAACGAAACTTTGCGAGGATTTTTTATACCAATAAACAGAATTTCTAGAGCCAAGAGATACTTGAGGGGGTCACCTGGGTGGGCACAACACACCAGGGCGCGCCTGCCCCCCCCCCCCTCGGCGTGCCCAGGTGGGTGCTGCCCACCTGGTGGCCGTGCTGACCCTGAAACCGACGCTATAAAATCACATTATTCCAGAAAAAATCAGGAAGAAAGAATTATCACATTTCACAAGACGGAGCTGCCGCTGTCTCCTGTTCTTCATTGGGAGGCCAGATCTGGAGTCCGTTTGGGGCTCCGGAGAGGGAGTGAGTAATTCCTTCATGGGCTTGCTGGTCGGTGAGGAGTTGGATGAAATTCATCATGTAATCGAGTTAGTTTTGTTAGGGCCTGATCCCTAGTATCCATTGTGTTCTAAGATTGATGTTGCTATGACTTTGCCATGCTTAATGCTTGTCACTTTGGGCCCGGTTGCCATGATTTCAGATCTGAACCGTTTATGTTATGACCATTATATCCATGTCCTAGATCCGACCATGCAAGTTACAGTCACCTACTACGTGTTATGATCCGGCAACCCTGGAGTGACAATAGTCGGGACCACTCCCGGTGATGACCGTAGTTTGAGAAGTTTATGTATTCACCGTGTGCCAATGCTTTGTTCCGGTTCTCTATTAAAAGGAGGCCTTAATTTCCCATAGTTTCCAATAGGACCCCGCTGCCACAGGAGGGTAGGACAAAAGATGTCATGCAAGTTCTTTCCATAAGCACGTATGACTACTTATGGAATACATGCCTACATTGTATTTAGAACTGGAGCTAGTGCTGTATCACCTTAGGTTATAACTGTCTCATGATGAATATCATCCAACGAGTCATCGACCAGTGCCTACAAATTTATCTTATATTGTTCTTGCTAAGTTAGTACTGTTGTTACTTCTATCATTGCTGCTACAATATGACTGCTATCACTGTTACTGTTACCGTTGCTACTGCCGCAATCCTCAAAACTATCATATTACTGTGCTACTAATCATTGTGCTGTAGATAATTAATCTCCAGGTGTGGTAGAATTGACAACTCATCTGCTAATACCTCCTACTGATCCTCTGGAACAATATTTGCTAGACCATGAAATTGATTTGCATATGCATGAAAGAAATGAAATAGATAGAATCTTTTTTGAACAACAACCTCTGCTTAAACACAATTTGCCTATTGAAACTCTAGGAGGTCCTCCTCCACCTAAAGGTGATCTTGTGTTTGAATTAAAACAATTGCCAGACACTTTAAAATATGCTTATCTCGATGAGAAAAAGATATATCCTATTATTATTAGTGCTAACCTTTCAGAACATGAAGAAAAAAGATTATTGAAAGTTCTAAGGAAGCACAATGCTGCTATTGGATATACTCTTGATGATCTTAAGGGCATTAGTCCCACTCTATGTCAGCAAAAGATTAATATGGAACCTGATGCTAAACCTGTTTTTGATCACCAACGTTGGTTAAACCCGAAGATGAAAGAAGTGGTAAGAACGGAAATATTGAAACTTCTGGAAGCAGGTATAATCTATCCTATAGCTGATAGTAGATGGGTAAGTCCTGTTCATTGTGTCCCTAACAAGGGAGGTATTATTGTTGTTCCTAATGATAAGAATGAGCTTATTCCACAAAGAATTATCACATGCTATAGGATGGTAATTGATTTTAGAAAATTAAACAAAACAACTAGAAAAGATCATTACCCTCTGCCTTTTATTGATCAAATGTTAGAAAGATTATCTAAGCACACACATTTTTGCTTTCTTGATGGATATTCTGGTTTTTCACAAATGCATGTTTCACAACCTGATCAAGAAAAGAACACTTTTACATGTCCTTTTGGAACTTATGGTTATAGACGTATGCCTTTTGGTTTATGTAATGAACCTGCTACCTTTCAAAGATGTATGACTGCTATATTCTCTAATTTTTGTGAAAAGATTGTTGAGGTTCTCATGGATGACTTTTCTATTTATGGGAAGTCTTTTGATGATTGTTTAAGCAATCTTGATCGTGTTTTGCAGAGATGTGAACAAACAAATCTTGTCTTGAATTGGGAGAAGTGCCAATTTATGGTTAACGAAGGTATTGTTTTGGGCCATAAAATTTCTGAAAGAGGCAATGAAGTGGACCAGGCCAAGGTTGATGCAATTGAGAAAATGCCATGTCCTAAAGATATCAAAGGTATTTGTAGTTTCCTTGGTCATGCTGGTTTCTATAGGAGGTTCATCAAAGACTTCTCTAAAATTTCTAGGCCTCTTACAAATCTTTTGCAAAAGGATATTCCCTTTGTGTTTGATGATGATTGTTTGGAAGCCTTTGAAACACTAAAGAAAGCCTTAATTACTGCACCTGTTGTTTAACCACCTGATTGGAACTTGCCTTTTGAGATTATGTGTGATGCTAGTGATTATGCTGATGGTGCTGTTCTAGGACAAAGAGTTGATAAGAAACTGAATGTTACTCATTATGCCAATAAAACTCTAGACAGTGCTCAACGAAATTGTGCTACTACTGAAAAAGAATTCTTAGCAGTGGTGTTTGCTTGTGATAAATTCAGATCTTATATTGTTGATTATAAAGTGATTGTTCATACCGATCATGCTACTATAAAATATCTTATGGAAAAGAAAGATGCTAAACCTAGAATCATTAGACGGGTTCTTCTGCTACAAGAATTTCATTTGCATATTACTGATGTCACTTGAAGCGACGTCAGTTTTTCCCCAAAGAGGAAGGGATGATGCAGCACAACGGTGGTAGGTATTTCTCTCAGATATGAAACCAAGGTTATCGAACCAGTAGGAGAACCAAGCAACACAACGTAAACAACCCCTGCACACAAATAACAACACCTCGCAACCCGACATGTAAAAGGGGTTGTCAATCCCTTTCGGGGTACGACGCCTCAAGATAGGCAAAGGACGTGAGGTAAATTTGTAGATAGGATAAATAGATCGCGGATCAAATAAATTGCAGCAAGGTATTTTTGTATGTTTTTAGTTTAATAGATCTGAAAATAAACGCAAGGAAAAAGTAGATCACAAGGCAAATATATGAGGAAGAAGACCCAGGGGCCGCATGTTTCACTAGTGGCTTCTCTCGAGAAAAATAGCAAACGGTGGGTGAATAAATTAGTGTTGGGCAATTGATAGAACTTCAAATAATCATGACGATATCCAGGCAATGATCATTGCATAGGCATCACGTCCAAGATTAGTAGACCGACTCTTGCCTGCATCTACTACTATTACTCCACACATCGACCGCTATCCAACATGCATCTAGTGTATTAAGTTCATGGAAAAACAGAGTAATGCAATAAGAACGATGACATGATGTAGACAAGATCCGTATATCTATTGCGGCAGATATGGATCTCGTCTTTTTATCCTTAGTAGCAACGATACATACGTGTCGGTTCCCTTTCCGTCACTGGGATCAAGAACTATAAGATTGAACCCACTACTGGGCACCTCTTCCCATTGCAAGACAAATAGATCAAGTTAGCCAAACAAAACCCAAATATCGGAGAAGAAATATGAGGCTATAAGAGATCACACATATAAGAGACTAAAGGACTCAAATAACTTTCATGGATATAAAAAGATATAACTGATCATAAACTCAAAGTTCATCAGATCCCAACAAACACATCACAAAGGACTTACATCATATGGATCTCCAAGAGATCATTGTATTGATAATCAAGAGAGAGAGAGAGGAAGCCATCTAGCTACTAACTACGGACCTGAAGGTCTACCAAGAACTACTCACGCATCATCGGAGAGGCACCAATGGAAGTGGTGAACCCCTCCGTGATGGTGTCTAGATTGGATCTCGGTGTTCTGGACTCTGCGGCGGCTGGATGAATGTTTCATCGACTCCCCTAGGGTTTCTGGAATATTTGGGTATTTACAGAGCAAAGAGTCGGTCCATGGGGCACCCGAGGTGGGCACAACCCACCTGGGCGCGCCTGGGCCTCTTGGCGCGCCCAGGTGGGTTGTGCCCACCTCGGGACCCCCCAGGTGCAACGAGGGTCCATTGTGTTCCTTCTGGTCCATAAAAAATCATCATAAATTGCCGTGGTATTTGGACCCCTTCTGATATTGATTTTCCGCGATGTAAAAAACATGCAGAAAACAGCAACTGGCACTATGTCAATAGGTTAGTACCAAAAATTGATATAAAATGACTATATAATGATTATAAAACATCCAAGATTGATAAATAAAACAACATGAAATGATCAAAAATTATAGATACGTTGGAGACGTATCAGCATCCCCAAGCTTAACTCCTGCTCGTCCTCGAGTAGGTAAGTGATAAAACAGAATTTTTGTTGTGGAGTGCTGTTTATCATGTCATATCATATTATTTTCCACATATCATGGACATTTGGACTTTTATGCGATTCAAAGAAATAGTCTAGTTTTGACATAATAATTTAGATACTCAAACATATCAACAAGCAACCATGTCTTTCAAAATATCAATGGTAAAACAAGTTATCCCTAGCCCATCATGCTCAAACATTGATCCATTCATGAAACACACTCAAATATTAGCTACAACCAATACTTAAGTATGATCATATTGTCTCCTAGTTTGTGCTTTTATAAGAGAGGATGGAGACTCAATTTCAAAAATGAAAATTGCATAAAGTAAAAGAAAGGCCCTTCCCGGAGGGAAGTAGGTATTTGTAGAGGTGCTAGAGCTCAAAGCGAAAAATTAGAGATAAAAACATTTTGGGAGGTGTATCCATCCCACCAACAAAAACGACTTGGAGCATCCCAACACTTTCCATGCTAGATATATCATAGGCGGTTCCCAAACTGAAAATAAAGTTTATTCCTTTTTCCACCATAACTTTCACTTTCAATGGCTAACCATATCCACGGGTGCCCTACATACCAACACTTTCCAAGGAATTTATTATTTGACAACATAAAGTAAATTCATTTTTGCATTTCGGGACTGGGCATCCCTAATACCTTTGGCTTACTCTCGTGCAATGACAAGTGAATAAACACTCATCGTGAGAATAACACATCTAGCATGGAAAATATTAGCTACCCGTTACCGTTCCGGGAGCGAAACAAACACACAAAAGAGAAGTTCATTTTGAAAATTAGAGATGGCACATGCAAATTTGCTTAGAACAACAAAAGAATACTGCATATAGGTAGATATAGTGGACTCATGTGGCAAAACTGGTTTAAAGGATTTTGGATGCACAAGTAGAGGTCATACTTGGTGCAAAATGAAGGCTAGCAAAAAAGATTGAGAAGCGACCAACCAAGAAACCAATAATCTCATAAGCAAGCATTAAGCATAATTAACACCGAATAATGCACCACAAGTAGGATATAATTTTCATTGCATGATTATTGACTTACGTGCATGCATAGTGAATCACAAACCTTAACACCAATATTCTTACTAGAGCACAATTGCTCATCAACATAACTCACATATCACATCATCATATCTCAAAACTATTACTAAGAATCAAGTTTATTTTGTCCAATGATCTTCATGACATATATTTTCTTCTTTATTTATCCTTCTTGGATATCTATCACTTTGGGACTAATTTTCATGTGTTGCTTTTCATAAGCTCAAACAAATATAAGTGAAGATCATGAGCATAACATATTTTCTTTCTCTCAAAATAATTTAAGTGAAGCAAGAGAGAATTTCTTCAAAATTTTACTAACTCTCAAATAAATCTAAGTGAAGCAAGAGAGCATTTCTTCAAAAATACTAAGCACACCATGCTCAAAAAGATATAAGTGAAGCACTAGATCAAGTCCATTGCTCATAAACATTTAAGTGAAGCATAGAGAGCAATTCTAACAAGTCATGACATAATTTTGGATCTCTCAAATAGGTGTATACAGCAAGGTTTGATGACTTAAAACACAAAATAAAACAAGAAAAGACACATATCATACAAGACGCTCCAAGCAAAACACATATCATGTGACGAATAAAAATATAGTCTTGAGTAAAATACCGATGGTCGTTAGAAGAAAGAGGGGATGCCACTCGGGGGCATCCCCAAGCTTAGTTGGTTGCCCATTCTTGGATAATAGCTTGGGATGTCGGGGCATCCCCAAGCTTAGGCTCTTCTATCCTTCTTTCATTCATCGTAAGATAACCCAAAACTTGAAAACTTCAATCACACAAAACTCAACAAAACCCTTGTGAGATCCGTTAGTAAAAGAAAGCAAACCACTACTATAAGTGATGTGTCAAACCAACTCTTATTTTGCTTTTGTATTATATCTACCATATTCCAACTTTTCTATTGCAAAAACTCATCTAAGAAAACCATAGAGCCATCAAAATAAGCACACAACACAAAGAAAACAGAATCTATCAAAACAGAACAGTCTGTAGTAATATGGAACTTTCGAATACTTATGTAACTCCAAAAATTCTACCAAATTAGGAAGACCAGAATAATTTTTATATTAATATTCTGCAAAAAGAATCAGGGCAAAATCTATATTCTGTGATTTATGATAATTATTTTCGTGAGCACAAAGTTTCTGTCTTTTTCAGCAAGATCAAACAACTATCACCCCGGAAGATCCTAAAGGCTTTACTTGGCACAAACACTAACTAAAAAGCAAAAAACACAATCATAACAGTAGAATAATTGTTCTAAAACACAAGAACATCAAGCAAAAAGCAAAAATATAATTTATTCAGTGGGTTGCCTCCCAACAAGCGCTATAGTTTTACGCTCTTAGCTAGGCATAAAGCAAGGATCTAAGTTTTGTCATTTTTGGTGCTAGATCCATAAGATTCCCTCATGATTGATTCGTATGGTGGCTTAATTATTGTTCTAGGAAAGTTTTCCATACCCTTCCTCAAAGGAAATTGGAACTTAATATTTCCTTCTTTCATATCAATCACTGCACCGATAGTGCGTAAAAACGCTCTACCAAGAATAATTGGACAAGAAGGATTGCAATCAATATCAAGAACAATAAAATCTATGGCAAATAATTTCTATTTGCAAGAATAAGAACATCATTAATTCTTTCCATAGGATTTTTAATAGTAGAATCTGCTAAGTGCAAATTTAAAGAGCATTCTTCAATATCAGTAAGACCAAGCACATCACATAAAGATTTCGGAATTGTAGAAACACTAGCACCCAAGTCACAGAAAGCAAAACACTCATAATTTTTCTTCTTGACTTTTATAGTAGGTTCCCACTCATCATGCAATTTTCTAGGAATTTAAACTTCCAATTTTTCTTCAAAAGCTTTCATCATGGCATCAACAATATGTTCAGTAAAAGCTTTATTTTGTTCATAAGCATGGGGTGAATTTATCATGGATTGCAACAAAGAAATACAATCAATCAAAGAGAAACTATCATAATTAAAGTCTTTGTAATCCAAAAGAGTGGGCACATCACTAGTTAAAGTTTTTACCTCTTCAAACCCACTTTTATCAATTTTTTCAACAAGATTTTCACCCTCTGAAATATTGGGACGTCTTCTACCTAAAGTTGACTCTTCTCCAGTCCCTTTTTCATCAATCTTATTTTTACTAAACAAGGAATCAATCAAAGAAACACCAATCATTTTAAGATTTTCATCATTTTTATCTTCTAACGAGATTGGTTTAGCGGCCATTTGATTCACTAAAGTGGCTTGTGCATCAGATATTTTTCCCAACAAACTTTCAGCAAAAGCATATTTAGATTGAAGATTGCAAACTTCTCTACTAATATCATCAAGTTGTTTCGTTATAGCTTCCAACACAACGGAGTGTTCCTTAAGTTCTTTAGTAAAATATTTATTATGCTCAAATTGTGTACTCCTCTCAATTTCAAGCAAAATATTTGGGTAAGGAACAACATAATATTTTCTTTGAGGCATCAAGACTATGCAAACAAGAACACACACAAAAACATATCCGGCAAGAAAATGGCGAACGGAAAATAGAGGCGAACAAAACGACAAAGTTTTGTGAAGTGGGGGAGAGGAAAACGAGAGGCAAATGATGTAAATTGGAAGGAGATGAGATTTGTGATTAGGAACCTGGTTATGTTGAAGATCCTCCCCGGCAACGGTGCCAGAAATTCCTTTTGATGTTGCTTGAAGCTATGTCATTTTTTCCCAAAGAGGAAGGGATGATGCAGCACAACAGTGGTAGATATTTCCCTCAGATATGAAACCAAGGTTATCGGACCAGTAGGAGAACCAAGCAACACAACATAAACAGCCCCTGCACACAAATAACAACACCTCACAACCCGACGTGTAACAGGGGTTGTCAATCCCTTTCGGGGTACGTCACCTCAAGATAGGCAAAGGACGTGAGGTAAATTTGTAGATAGGATAAATAGATCGCGGATCAAATAAATTGCAGCAAGGTATTTTTGTATTTTTTTAGTTTAATAGATCTGAAAATAAATGCAAGAAAAAAGTAGATCGCAAGGCAAATATATGAGGAAGAAGACCCGGGGCCGTAGGTTTCACTAGTGGCTTCTCTCAAGAAAAATAGCAAACGGTGGGTGAACAAATTACTGTTGGGCAATTGATAGAACTTCGAATAATCATGATGATATCCAGGCAATGATCATTACATAGGCATCACGTCCAAGATTAGTAGACAAGATCCATTTATCTATTGCGGCAGATATGGATCCCGTCTTTTTATCCTTAGTAGCAACGATACCTACGTGTCGGTTCCCTTTCTGTCACTAGGATCAAGCACCATAAGATCGAACCCACTACCGGGCACCTCTTCACATTGCAAGATAAATAGATCAAGTTGGCCAAACGAAACCCAAATATCGGAGAAGAAATATGAGGCTATAAGAGATCACGCATATAAGATATCAAAGAACTCAAATAACTTTCATGGTTATAAAAAGATATAACTGATCATAAACTTGAAGTTCATCAGATCCCAACAAACACACCACAAAAAGGACTTACATCATATGGATCTCCAAGAGATCATTGTATTTATAATCAAGAGAGAGAGAGAGAGAGAGGGAGCCATCTAGCTACTAACTACGGACCTGAAGGTGTACAAAGAACTACTCACGCATCATCGGAGAGGCACCAATGGAAGTGGTGAAACCCTCCGTGATGGTGTCTAGATTGGATCTTGGTGTTCTGGACTCTGCGGCGGCTGGATGAATATTTCGTCGACTCCCCTAGTGTTTCTGGAATATTGGGGTATTTATAGAGCAAACAGTCGGTCCAAGGGGCACCCGAGGTAGGCACAACCCACCTAGGCGCGCCTGGGCCTCCTGGCGTGCCCAGGTGGGTTATCCCCTCCTCGGGACTCCCCCCAGGTGCAACCAGGGCCCATTGTGTTCCTTCTGGTCCATAAAAAATCATCGTAAATTGGTGTCGTATTTGGACCCCTTCTGATATTGATTTCCCGTGATGTAAAAAACATGCAGAAAACAGCAACTGGCACTTGGCACTATGTCAATAGGTTAGTACCAAAAGATGATATAAAATGACTATATAATGATTATAAAACATCCAAGATTGATAATAAAACAGCATGGAATGATAAAAAATTATAGATACGTTGGAGATGTATCAATCACTGGTAGGAAAGGAGCAGAGAACCCCGTAGCTGATAACTTGTCTAGGCTTGAAAATATTCTTGATGACCCACAACCTATTAATGATAGCTTTCCTGATGAACAATTAGCTGCAATAAATGTTTCTAATAATACACCTTGGTATGCTGACTATGCTAGTTATATTGTTGCTAAATACATACTACCTAGCTTCACATACCAACAAAAGAAAAAAAATCTTCTATGATTTAAGACATTACTTTTGGGATGACCCATATCTTTATAAAGAAGGAGTAGATGGTATTATTAGACGTTGTGTACCTGAGCATGAACAGAAACAAATCCTACGGAAATGTCACTCTGAAGCTTATGGAGGACATCATGCGGGAGACACAACCGCCCATAAGGTATTGCAATCTGGTTTTTATTGGCCTACTTTCTTAAAGGATGCCCGTAAGTTTGTCTCATCTTGTGAAGAATGTCAAGGAATAGGTAATATCGGTAAGCGTCAGGAAATGCCTATGAATTATGCACTTGTTGTTGAACCATTTGATGTTTGGGGATTTGATTTCATGGGACCTTTTCCTTCCTCTAATGGGTATACACATATTTTGGTTGTTGTTGATTATGTTACTAAGTGGTAGAAGCTATTCCAACCAGTAGTGTTAATCACAACACCTCTATTAAAATGCTTAAGGAAGTTATTTTCCCAAGGTTTGGAGTCCCTAGATACTTAATGACTGATGGTGGTTCACACTTTATTCGTGGTGCTTTCCGTAAAATGCTTGCTAAGTATGATGTTAACCATAGAATTGCATCATCTTATCATCCTCAGTCTAGTGGTCAAGTTGAACTTAGCAATACAGAAATAAAACTAATCTTACAAAAGACTATCAATAGGTCCCGGAAGAATTGGCCTAAGAAATTAGATGATGCACTTTGGGCTTATAGAACAGCTTATAAAAATCCTATGGGTATGTCTCCATGCAAAATGCTTTATGGAAAAGCTTGTCATTTGCCTCTTGAGTTAAAAACATAAAGCATATTGGGCAATTAAAGAAATCAATTATGATTTCAAACTTGCTGGTGAAAAGAGGTTATTTGATATTAGCTCATTAGACGAATGGAGAACCCATGCCTATGAAAATGCAAAGTTATTCAAAGAAAGAGTTAAAAGATGGCATGACAAAAGAATCCAAAAGCGCGAGTTCAAACTTGGAGAATATGTTATTTTGTACAACTCTCATTTCAGATCCTTTGCAGGAAAGCTCCTCTCCAAATGGGAAGGACCCTATGTCATCGAGGAGGTCTATCGATCCGGAGCTATCAAAATAAATAATGCCGAAGGTACTAACCGGAAGGTTGTCAATGGGCAACGAATAAAACATTATATCTTGGGTACACCCATTAATGTTGAAAGCAATATGATCCAAACTTAGACACCGTAAGAACACATAAAGGAAACCTTCCGGAACACCCCAGAATCATGAAAAAAGGGAGGTACGTGATACGGTAAGTAAACAGACTCCGAAAAATCCGCAAAAATATTTTTTGTCAGTTTTGGAATATTTGAAAATTTAGGAAAATAAGAAATTTCCAGGAAAGTGACCCTGGTGGGAACGCCAGGCGCGCCCCGGTGGGTTGTGCCCACCTCGGGTACTTTCCGGACTCCGTTTTTCATCCGTTCTGCTTGTTCCCCAAGATAAAAAAAATCTTTATATACCTCCCGAACCTGTTGACCTCCTTATCATGGAGAAATCTCCTATTTTCTTTTCCCTCTGTTTTCCTGACAGATCTAAAATTATGTCGTCCCAAGACTCGGAGGGTGAGAGTTATGTTGCAGATTATATCGCAAACTCCAAGGTCTATGGGGATGTGGAGCATTATGGCTGGACTTCAGAGGAAGGAGGAGACAAGCTCGGAGGAGGATGAAGTTCCATTTCCCCAACCCGGGGACATGCACGTTGAATTTAAGGAGTCAAGTCTCCCCAACAAAGCAAAGAGGCCTAAGATCCAGTTTATCCCATTTCATCTCTTGCAGGAAAACAAGCAAGATTTATGCAAAAAGGTGTTGGAGCTTGAGTGGGAGACCCGTGAACTGGAAGATGAGAATTTCATCCTTAAGCGTAAGCTAAGAAAGAGACACCTTGTACTTCATCACCACCACCTTCTTCACCACCAAAAGAAAACTGAATATCGGGTATGTGCACTCCCCTTGGCTTTCGCCAAGCTTAGGGGAGGTGCCCCGGTATCATATCATCTCCACTATCTTTTGCCTTTACTTTCTTAGTTCGATCCATGATTATCTTTTGCTATTAGATGAATAAAATTTTAGTTTGATCCTTTCTTTTCAAGAGTTTTCTTAGTGATCAATCCTTGTAATCGTTTGCGAGATATATAATAAAGTTTAGTTTGAGTTTTGCTTTCTTTACTTTGTTTTTTCAATAAAAAGAAAGGAAATAAATGAAAAAGATCATATGCTAATCTTATGGTAAGTGATGACATTACACAAGGAAAACTATAAGTAGAAAATTTTGTTGTAGATTGACAAACATAGCATTGGTCAATGATGTAACTCCTGAAAGAATTAATAAGGGAAGAGAAGATTCACATACAAATACACTATCCTGGAAATCTTTTGTGATTGTGAGCACCCATCAAAATATTATATGCCAAAATTGTTGACGTTGGACAAGGAAGACAACATAATGATTTATGTTTGTTCATATTCACATAGAAGTTATATTGTCATAGATCCTTCAACATGTGGTGCTTGCCCCTATCTTTGCGAGCCAAAAACTCCGCAAAAAGTAGAGATACTACTTGTGCATCCAAAACCCTTAAACCCAAATCTTGTTTGAGAGTCCACCATACCTACCTATGGATTGAGTAAGATCCTTCAAGTAAGTTGTCATCGGTGCAAAAAGGGCAATAAAAATTGCTTCTAAAAGTGTGAGATCATTTAGTGTAAGGGAAAATTGAGCGTTATGCGAACTTGTGATGGTGAAGAATAAAAGCGACAGACTGCATAATAAAGTTTGCCATCACAAGGGGCTGTAACGTGACGTTCTCTTGCACTAAGGGGTTGAGCATATAAACAAAAAGCGCATGGAAACCTCTGCTTCCCTCTGCGAAGGGCCTATGTTTTACTTTCACATATTTACTTTCATGCAAGAGTCAAAGTTTTTATCTCTATTCCTTTTATTTTTCTCCTTTGGCAAGCCTCATGTGGTGAGGAAAGATCTAGGCACATATATCCAGTTGAATATGGGTAGCATGAGTTATTATTGTTGACATCACCCTTGAGGTGAATGCGTTGGGAGGCAAAACTATAAGCCCCTATCTTTCTATATGTTCGGTTGAAATGTTTTGCTCATGTGTACGCGATGAGTGTTAGCAATCATAGAAGACTAAATGATGGTTGAGTATGTGAACTTGCCTAAAGGCTCCGATACGTGACCCTTCCTGAAAAGATGATGAATTGAAGTTGCAAAGTTGACTGAGAACATAGTTTGTTGGTTTCCAATAGAGTTTATGCTTTATACTTTGATGTTGTGATGTCACTTGTTCACGAGAAGTCTATGATATAAGTTCTATGATAGAAGTTTTATGTTAAAGTTTGTTGCTGTTATAATAAGTTACATGATGCTGCTATGTCTGTATTTTTGTTTTTATCGACACCTCTCTCTCTAAGCATGTGGACATGTTTTTCGATTTCGGTTTTTGCTTGAGGACAAGCGAGGTCTAAGCTTGGGAGAGTTGATATGTCCATTTTGCATCATGTTTTCCTACTGTTATTTATGTTGTTTTATTGTATAATAATGCATTTGGAGTAATTCTAATGCCTTTTCTCTCATAATATGCAAGGTATACACAAAGGGGAGAATTCTCACAGCTCGAAATTTGTACCTGAAAAAGCTACGTCAAGCTACCTATTCTGCACAACTCCAAATGAGCTGAAACTCGACGAGGATTTTTTATGGAATATTTAATAAATATTGGAGCAAATAAGTACCGTAGGGGGGGCACCAGGTGGGCACAACCCACCTGGGCGCTAGGAGGCCTAGGCGCGCCCTGGTGGGTGCTGCCCTCCTCGGCCCACCTCCGGTGCCCCTCTTCTGGTATATAAGTCATTTTGACCTATAAAAAAAGGGAAGGACTTTTGGGGCGAAGCGCCGCCATCTCGAGGTGGAACCTGGGCAGGAGCACTTTTACGCTCCGGTGGAGCGATTCCGCCGGGGGAACTTCCCTCCCGGCGGGGGAAATCATCGTCATCATCATTACCAACAACTCTCCCATCATGGGGAGGGCTATCTTCATCAACATCTTCAACAACACCATCTCATGTCAAACCCTAGTTCATCTCTTGTGTTCAATCTTTGTACCGAAACTATAGATTGGTGCTTGTGGGTGACTAGTAGTGTTGATTACATCTTGTAGTTGATTACTATATGGTTTATTTGGTGGAAGATTATATGTCCAGATCCATTATGCCATTTAATATCCCTCTGATCTTGAGCATGATTATTATTTGTGAGTAGTCACACTACAAAAAAAGACACATCTGTGACATTTTGGGCCGAACGATTTTTTTTCCTATCATGCTTATGACACTTCTATGACGAAAATTGTGACAAAACCCAGTATCATCATAGATGTGGTGGGCTCCTACTTCTATGACAAAAAATCATGACATACAATGGGCTTTTCGTCTTGGGTGGGCTGGAGACGCAATTGCATGACATTCTTTGGGCCGCCCATGATGGAAAAAATCGTGGTAGAAGCGAGGGCGAGGAAAATATCACGGAGTTCCCTGTTACGGTGGGTGGTCGGGGCCGAGCGATGCACGTTTCTCTCATACACATACGCGCGTGGGTGCGAGGCATTGGGATCTAAATGAACCCGAGCGAGGCGTTCGCCTACTGAACCCGAACGATTGCACTAACTACATTACTAAACCCTGATCGATCCCTTGTTGTTAACTAAACACGATCGAGCGATTCCTTCGCTACTACTGCTAACTGAAGTCGATTGAACCTGTTGCATCCTCCCCTTGATGAACAGTGATTGTTGTTGGGGGGGGGGTGGATGAACAGTTCTCGGTGGGGGGTTGGATGAATAGGACCCCGTGGTAGTAGAGGCCGTTGCTGCTGGATGAATAGGACCCCGATTGATTGATCCGGTTGGGGCTGGATGAACAAGAAGACCCTATGGAGGGCTGGATGAACAGGATCACCCCTTGGAGGGCTGGTTGAACAGTAGCCGGTTGAGGGCTGGATGAACAGTAGCCCGTGGAGGGGTGGTTGAACAGGACCCCGTGGAGAGGGCTGGTTGAACAGTAGTCGGTGGAGGAACAATGGAGGCTGGATGAACAGGAGCCCATGGTTGAACAGTCGCAGGTGGAGGTTGGAGGAGGTCGACAGTGGATGAACAATAGCCCATGGAGGCTGGAAGAGGTCGACGGTGGAGATGAACAGTAGCCCGTGGAGTCTCGTTTTGTAGTATGCCACACCCCTCCCGATGAACAGGACCCCCGTTTCGATCGTAGCGCTCCAACACAAGTCCGTTTCCTCTATTTTGCGGTACGCCACACCCCTCCCGATCAATAGGACCCCGTTTCGACCGTAGGCACTCGAACACAAGTTCGTTTCCTCCATTTTGCAGTATGCTAGACCCCTCCCGATGAACAGGATCCTGTTTCGACCCTAGGCGGTCGAACACAAGGCCGTTTCCTTCATTCTGTGGTACGCCGGGCCTCATTTTGATCGGCCGTTCCATCCAAGCCGGTTGCCTCCCGATGAACATGACCACACAGTTTCTCCGTTCCGACCCAGCTGGTTGGCTACCCATGAACAGGATGCCATCGCTGCCTCTCCATGTACACGAGCCCTGGCCGTACGTATGCATGAGTAGGCGTTCGAGACCCCGCCCGTATGTACGTATGTGGCCGTATTTACTTTCTTGCACCCTGGATGTACGTGCGTGTACATGCTACATGCGCGCCTCTACTACAACACGTGCGCGCCTCTACTACGACACGTGCGCGCCTCTACTACGACACGTGCGTGCCTCTACTACGACACGTGTGAGGGAGTCCTGGATTAAGGGGTCCTCAGACAGCCGGACTATATACTTTGGCCGGACTGTTGGACTATGAAGATACAAGATTGAAGACTTTGTCTCGTGTCCAGATGGGACTCTCCTTTGCATGGAAGGCAAGCTTGGGAATTCAGATATGTAGAACTCCTTCTCTGTAACCGACTTTGTGTAACCCTAGCCCCCTCCGGTGTCTATATAAACCGGAGGGTTTAGTCCGTAGGACAACAACAATCATAATCATAGGCTAGCTTCTAGGGTTTAGCCTCTACGATCTCGTGGTAGATCAACTCTTGTAATACTCATATAATCAAGATCAATCAAGCAGGAAGTAGGGTATTACCTCCATCGAGAGGGCCCGAACCTGGGTAAACATCATGTCCCCGCCTCCTGTTACCATTAGCCTTAGACGCATAGTTCGGGATCCCCTACCCCGAGATCCGCCGGTTTTGACACTGACATTGGTGCTTTCATTGAGAGTTCCACTGTGCCGTCGCGATAAGGCTTGATGGCTCCTTCAATCATCTTCAGTGACACGGTCCAGGGGGAGGTTTTCCTTCCTGGACAGATCTTCGTATTCGGCGGCTTCGTATTGCGGGCCAACTCGCTTGGCCATCTGGAGCTGATTGATAGCTACGCCCCTGGCCATCAGGTCAGGTTTGGAAGCTTGAACTATACTGCTGACATCCGCGGAGACTTGATCTTCGACGAATTCGAGCCCATGTCAGGTGCATCGAACGGTCACGACGGGCATGACTTTGATCTGCCATCGGACAGTGTTCGGGAGATCGCACTTGCTGAGGCGCCGGTAATCAATCCGGAGCAGATCGTGCCATCCGAGGACGGGTGGATGGACCCCGCCATGGAGGCCACACACTCCTCGGCCTTGGAGCCGAACACTGGCCTCCCCTCCTATGAGGCCAGAATCATCGGACCCTCGGACTCGTCTCCGGCTACAGGATCCGATCCGCGTACCTCCGTGCCTATCGAATCTGATTGGGCACCGGTCATGGAGTTCACCTCCACGGATATCTTTCAGCACTTGCCCTTCAGTGATATGCTAAACTCATTAAGGTCTCTCTCCCTGTCAGGAGACTCCTGGCCGAACTATGTTCGGCTCGAGTGGGAAGCGGACGACGAAGAAATTCATGCCCCACCCACCACCCACTTAATATCCACTGTCGATGACTTAACCGACACACTCGATTTCGACTCCGAAGACGTCAATGGTATTTATGACGATGCAGGAGAGGAATAGGAGCCACCGCCCACTGGGCTTTCGACGACCACCTCATCATATGATATATACATGGTGGACACACCAAAAGAAGGCGATGGTGATGATGCAACGAAGGATAATCCCCTCGATAAGCCACCAAAGCGACGCCGTAGGCGCCGCTCTAAATCCCGCCACAGTAAAAACAACGACAACAACGCAAGAAAGAATAATACCAGTCGACTCCAAAGGAAACGACGACCCCATGGACCCAGCGATGGAGCAGGATTAGCCGGGGGATGGTGAACATAGTCCGGAGCCGACACCAGATGACGCCAATCCCTAGGGTAAAATTAATTAACCTGTCTCTGGAGAGGAGAATAGTCCGGACGATGATGCACTCATCCTCCCAGAAAAACACTTGGAACAAGAGAACCTCCACAAAAGGCTTATTACCACTGCGAGGAGCCTAAAGAAGAAGAAGCAAAGGCTTAAGGCCGCGCAGGACACGCTCAACCGCAGATGGAATAAAGTGCTTGACACTGAAGAGAAATATGGTGGCGATCACCACACAAAGAGCTATCCAAAGCGCAAACTGCTGCCCGAATTTGACAATGAGGCCACAGAGCCCATTCAGCCGAAAACGTCTGATAAGCCGGACCGACCACCCCGTGGCCGCGACAGAACGACTAATGATGCCGCACACAAGTCAGCACATGATGTACGTGAGCTCCTGGACAAAAAGTCCAGTATGGCTATGTCCATCTACGGACCTAGGAAGCGTGCTTCAGCACAGGATCAGAGCTACCAAAATGATCACATTGATCGAATACCAGCCAGGAATCAGAACCGAACACAACAACCGTCGACAGCATGCCATGACACGTCCAAATACAGGGGTGCCGCACACCCCCTGTGCTCACCGATGAGGTGCTGGACCATGAATTCCTGGAAGGATTTAAACCCATGAATATAGAGGCATACGACGGAACGACAGACCCTAGGGTCTGGATTGAGGATTTTATCCTTCACATTCATATGGCCCACAGAGATGATCTCCACACCATTAAATACCTACCCCTCAAGTTGAAAGGACCAGCTCATCACTGGTTGAAAAGCCTCCCCGAAAACTCAATTGGAAGTTGGGAAGAACTTGAGGATGCTTTTAGGGACAATTTTCAAGGGACCTATGTCCGACCTCCGGATGCAGACGACCTAAGCCACATAATTCAACAGCCCGGAGAGTCAACCCGAAAACTCTGGAACAGATTTCTTACTAAGAAGAATCAAATCTTCGACTGCCCGGACGCCGAAGCCTTAGCGGCCTTCAAGCACAGTGTCCGGGACGAATGGCTTGCCATGTCGAGGACAATGGCAGCCCTAACAAGCCTCATGACCCGCTTTTGCGCGGGCGAGGACAATTGGCTGGCCCGTAGTGGCACCAGCGACCCAGGCACATCTGAAGTCAAAGATGGCAGCGGGAAGCCGCGACGCAATAAAAACAAGCATCAAAACAATGAAAACAACCCAAGTAACACAACGGTAAACGCCGGATTCAGGGGCTCTTGACCCGATTAACGGAAGAAGCCATTTAAAGGCAGCAAAGATGGACCGTCCAGCCTAAATAAGATTCTAGACAAATTGTGTCAGATTCATGGCACCCCCGAAAAGCCTGCAAATCACATCCACAGAGAGTTCTGGGTTTTCAAGCAGGCCGGCAAGCTAAATGCTGAACACAAGGGGAGGGAGACGCCAAGTGAGGACGAGGATGAGCCTCGCCAGCCGAACACTGGGGGACAGAAAAATTCCCACCAGAAGTCAAAACAATGAATATTATTTACGCAACCCACATTCCAAAGAGAAGGCGCAAACGCGCACTCCGAGACGTATATGCTGTGGAGCCCGTCGCCCCGAAATTCAATCCCTGGTCGGCCTGCTCGATCACCTTTGATCGCAGGGATCATCAGACTAGTATCCGACATGGAGGATCGGCTGCCTTGGTTCTTGACCCAATTATTGATGGATACCATCTCACCCGAGTCCTTATGGACGGCGGCAGTAGTCTTAACCTGATATATCAGGACACTGTCCGCAAAATGGGTATAGACCCGTCAAGAATCAGCCAAAGCAACACTACCTTTAAAGGAGTGATACCAGGCGACGAGGCCCGCTGCACGGGCTCTCTAGTACTAGAGGTTGTATTCGGTTCTCCCGACAACTGTAGAAGCGAAGAACTAATCTTTAACATCGCTCCATTCTGAAGCAGCTATCACGCACTACTCGGAAGGACGACCTTCACACGTTTTAATGCAGTACCGCACTATGCCTATCTTAAACTTAAGATGCCCGGTCCACGTGGCGTCATCACAGTTAGCGGAAATACAGAGCGTTCCTTACGTGCGGAAGAATATGTGGCGGCTATAGCAGTCGAACACTGAGCAATCCCTCCAACCAGAATAAATGGTCGGTCATCAAGACCACGGACATGGTTAGACGAGTCCGTCGCTCCACCAAATGTAATAGCCCAGCTGGGATATCCCCATAAATGGTGCTAGGGGCTGCTCGCAAAAAAACGAAGAATCCCATAGTTTGGCTCGACCCTTTTAATACAATAACATATTGCATTTTTCATGGTTCATTCAGATTAACCAACTCTTCGCACGAAGTCTTTCACAAGGGTTTTTCCTCTTTACAGATGATCATCGTGCTACACCCTTCCAGGATACGACACAACGGAGACAAAGGCGTAGACGTGCAGCAGGGCCCCGCTCAAAGGTTTCTCTTTAGATTAAGACCCTGCGTATACCTTTTTTAATGTCTCTAGTTGCTTCTTCCCCTCCGGACACTTGATACAACCGGGGGGGGGGGGTACTGGTGTTGTTGGCATTTTTGTCACACCAGACTAATGCTCATACGTGGAAACTCAGGGCTTATTATCGAGGGTGTTATTCAGCCCAGTATATGTTGTAAAGTCCGAATACCTTAGGGAGTGTTCGGCATCGCGAGTTTGGCCTTCTATGCATCAGCTCCGAATCATGTCTTTGGTCAAATGTTGGGTTTGCCCGGCTCCCGTGTTTTGCTACCTTACGTTCCGCTCTATCGGCTAAGGCGGCACTGGGAGAACTACTGCGATTGTGCCCTGGTTCATCTGGATGAGCACCTCAGTAGAGAAAGCCGAAAACTGACTGTCATGATACATCGCGAGACTGGTCAACCACTCGATGACTCAGCGGAATCTTTGCGATTCCTCCGCATTAATGAAGGACCGGTTTCCCGGTCATGTATGTACGCGCACCATATTCGAATGAATGCGGAAGTACCAGGGGCTATATAGTAGCCCCACCGTCAAACTCCCACGGCTAAGTGAAAGTGTTAAAGCTATATAGCCTGATTGCCTGGTTCGCCCCGCTACCACCTCCTTAACGGACCAAGACATTGGATAAAGTGTGACTGGGCGTTTTCTCGAACACCCCCGCATTATATGCGTGGGGGCTAAAGCCGACGACTGCAAACTTTCAGGATATATGCATACATAAACGGCCGCACAGGAGGCACTATAATACTTTTGGGCAAAAGTATAAACACATCCTTTATAATCAAAATAGCATTGTTCTTACAATTGCGATACATGTCAATCGAACATGGCATTCTTCAAGCACTGAGCCTCTATTAAACGGGCGCATTCTAGGACTTCTTCAAAATAGTGCTCGGCCGGATCCTGGCCTCCCGCAGGACCCCGGGTCGCAATAGCGGTGGTTTCCATCCCCGCCCAGTATGTTGTAACACGGGCAAGAGCCATCCGTGCACCCTCTATGCACGCCGACCTCTTCACATCATCGATATGCGACACAGCACCAAGGAATTGTTGCACTAATCCAAAATAACTGTCTGGCCTTGGTCCCCGTGGCCAAAGATGATCCACGACAGACCTCATAGCAAGCCCAGACAACCTGTGGAGCTCGGCCCATTGATACGTCTCCAACGTATCTATAATTTTTGATTGTTCCATGCTATTATATTACCCCTTTTGGATGTTTATGGGCTTTATTTCACACATTTGTATCATTTTTGGGACTAACCTACTAACCGGAGGCCCAGCCCATATTGCTGTTTTTTTTGCCTATTTCAGTATTTCGAAGAAAAGGAATATCAAACGGAGTCCAAACGGAATCAAACCTTCGGGAGCGTGATTTTTGGAATGAACGTGATCCGGAGAGCTTGGAGTGCAAGTCAAGAAGCTTCCGAGGGCCCCACAAGATAGGGGGCCACACCCCCTGTAGGGCGCGCCCCTTGTCTCATGGGTCCCTCGGGCGGCCACCGACGTACTTCTTCCTCCTATATATACCTACGTACCCCGAAAACATCTAGGAGCACCACGAAACACAATTTACACTGTTGTACCCTTCTGTATACGCGAGATCCCATCTTGGAGCCTTCGCCGACACTCTGCCGGAGGGGGAATCAACCATGGAGGGCCTCTACATCAACATCCTTGCCCCTCCGATGGGTTGTGAGTAGTTTACCACAGACCTACGGGTCCATAGTTATTAGCTAGATGGCTTCTTCTCTCTTTTTGGATCTCAATACAATGTTCTCCCCCTCTCTTGTGGAGATCTATTTGATGTAAACTCTTTTTGCGGTGTGTTTGTCGAGATTCGATGAATTGTGGGTTTATGATCAAGTTTATCTATGAATAATATTTGAATCTTCTCTGAATTCTTTTATGTATGATTGAGTTATCTTTGCAAGTCTCTTCGAATTATCAGTTTGGTTTGTCCTACTAGATTGGTCTTTCTTGCCATGGGAGAAGTGCTTAGCTTTGGGTTGAATCTTGCTGTGTCCTTACCCAGTGACAGAAAGGGTTGCAAGGCACATATTGTATTGTTGCCATCGAGGATAACAAGATGGGGTTTATATCATATTGCATGTGTTTATCCCTCTACATCATGTCATCTTGCTTAATGCGTTGCTCTGTTCTTATGAACTTAATACTCTAGATGCAGACAGGAGTCGGTCGATGTGTGGAGTAATAGTAGTAGATGCAGGCAGTAGTCGGTCTACTTGTTATGGACGTGATGCCTATATACATGATCATGCCAAGATAATCTCTTAACTATGCGCTTTTCTATCAATTGCTCGACAGTAATTTGTTCACCCACCGTAATACTTATGCTATCTTGAGAGAAGCCTTTAGTGAAACCTATGGCCCCCGGGTCTATCTCTTATCTTATTTGCTTTCAATCTACCTTTATTTGCATCTTTACTTTTTGCATCTATATCATAAAATACCAAAAATATATTTATCTTATCATACTATCTTTATTAGATCTCACTTTCGCAAGTGGCCGTGAAGGGATTGACAACCCCTTTATTGCGTTGGTTGCGAGTTCTCAGTTTGTTTGTGTAGGTGCGTGGGACTTTTGAGGAGCCTCCTACTAGATTGATACCTTGGTTCTCAAAACTGAGGGAAATACTTACGCTACACTTTGCTGCATCACCCTCTCCTCTTCGAGGAAAACCAACGCAAGCTCAAGACGTAGCAAGAAGGATTTCTGGCACCGTTGCTGGGGAGGTCTTCGCTCAAGTCAAGACATACCAAGTACCCATCACAAACCCATCTCCCTCGCATTTACATTAGTTACCATTTGCCTCTCGTTTTCCTCTCCCCCACACCTTGCCGTTTTATTCGCCCTCTCTTTCCCAATCCCCTCTTCTCTTTTCGCTTACCTTCTTTTGGGTTCTTGTTTGCTTGTTTGACCTTATGGCTGCACCTAAGGTTCCTGACCACCTTCTCAAAAGGATGGATGAGATTGAATCGAATATTAGAAGCTTTATGAATTTGCAATTTGAGAATAATAATTTCTTTAGAAAAGAGCTTAAGGAACAAAAAACATTTTGGGGTTTATGAACAAAGAGCTTGATGATATGAATAAAGAATTCTATGGTGTCAACGCTCAAATTACCCGGCTTGAAAGTGCTATAGCCAAAATTTCTAACAAGCAAGCCACCTTAGTCAATAAGATGGCCGCTAAACCAGAAAAATTACATGAAAGTTATTGATGTGTCTCCGATTACATGAAAATTCTATGGTGCAATATGAATTTTGATGATTATGGGAGTGATGATGAATCAACTTTGCCTAGAAGGCGTCCCAAAAATTCGGAATCTTTAGATCTTGATGTTAAATTTGGCAAAAGAGAGATTGGAGAATCCTCAACTTCTACTAATATTGAACCTACTATCTCGGATTTCAAGGAATTTGATTATGATAATTGCTCTTTAAAAGGTTGTATTTCCTTGTTGCAATCCATTGTTAATTCTCCTCATGCTTAGAGTCAAAACAAAGCTTTTACCAAACATATTGTTGATGCCTTGATGCAATCTTATGATGAAAAACTTAATTTGGACGTTTCTATACCTAGAAAACTTAATGATGAGTGGGAACCTACTATAAAGATTAGAATTAAATATTATGAGTGTTTTTCTTTGTGTGATTTGGGTGCTAGTGTTTCCACGATTCCGAAAACTTTATGTGATATTCTAGGTTTACATGATCTTGATGATTGCTCTTTAAATTTGCACCTTGCGGATTCCACCATTAAAAAGCCTATGGGAAGGATCAATGATGCTCTTATTGTTGAAAATAGAAATTTGGTGCCCGTAGATTTTATCGTTCTTGATATAGATTGCAATCTTTCTTGCCCTATTATTCTTGGTAGACCTTTCCTTAGAATGATTGGTGCGATTATTGATATGAAGGAAGGGAACATTAGATTCCAATTTCCCTTAAACAAAGGCATGGAGCACTTTCCAAGAAAGAAAGTCAAATTACCTTATGAATCTATCATGCGTGCTACTTGTGAATTGAGTGCCAAAGATGGCACTCGTTAGATCTATCCTTGCTTTTATGCCTAGCTAGGGGCGTTAAACGATAGCGCTAGTTGGGAGGCAACACAATTTTATTTATGTTTTTTTGTTTTTGCTCCTATTTAGTAATAAATCTTGCATCTACCTTCTGTTTAGATGTGTTTTTATCTTTTAATTAGTGTTTGTTCCAAGTAGAACCTATAGGATAACCTACGATGATAGTTGATTTGATTCTGCTGAAAAACAGAAACTTTGCGCACATGAATATAATTTTGTTAAATCACAGGAACGTGCTTTTGCGTTGATTCTTTTTGCTTCTGTTCAATAAAGTTTTTTCCAGGACTTCCTATGTTTTTAGGATTTTTAGAGTTCCATAAGTTTGCGTTAGTTACAGATTGCTACAGACTGTTTTGTTTTTGACAGATTCTGTTTTTCGTGTGTTGTTTGCTTATTTCAATGCATCTATGGCTAGTAATTCAGTCTATGAACCATAAAGAAGTTGGAATACAGTAGGTTTAAAACAAAAATAAATAAAGAATGAGTTCATTGCAGTGCCTTATATGGTGGTTTTGTTTTCTTTCACTAACGGAGCTTATAAGATTTCCTGTTGAGTTTTGTGTTGTGAAGTTTTCAAGTTTTGGGTAAAGCTTTTATGGACTATGGAATAAGGAGTGGCCAGGGCCTAAGCTTGGGGATGCCCAAGGCACCCCAAGATATTCAAGAATATCCAAAAGCCTAAGCTTGGGGATGCCCCGGGAAGGCATTCCCTCTTTCGTCTTTGTTCATTGGTAACTTTACTTGGAGCTATATTTTTATTCGCCACATGATATGTGTTTTGCTTGGAGCGTCGTGTATTATATTAGTCTTTGCTTTTTAGTTTACCATAATCATCCTTGCTGTACACACCTTTTGGGTTAAGCCTATTTGATTAGAATTTGCTAGAATACTCTATGTGCTACGCTTACATCTTTTGAGCTTGATAGTTTTTGCTCTAGTGCTTCACTTATATCTTTTAGAGCACGGTGGTGTCTTAATTTTGAAGAAATTGCTAGTCTCTCATGCTTAAATTATATTATTTTGAAACTCTTTTAGAACAACATGGTATTTGCTATGATCATAAAGTTGGTCCTAGAATGATGAGCATCCAAGTTGGGTATAATAAAAACTATCATAGAAAGTGAATTGGATGCTATGATCAATTTGATGCTTGATAATTGTTTTGAGATATGGAGGTAGTGATATTAAAGTCATGCTAGTTGGGTGATTATGAATTTAAAGAATGCCTGTGTTGAAGCTTGTGATTCCCGTAGCATGCACGTATGGTGAACCGCTTTGTGATGAAGTTGGAGCACAATTTTATTTATTGATTGTCTTCCTTATGAGTGGCGGTCGGGGACGAGCGATGGTCTTTTCCTACCAATCTATCCCCCTAGCAGCATGCGCGTAGTGCTTTGGTTTTTGATGACTTCTAAATTTTTGCAACAAGTATATGAGTTCTTTTGATTAATGTTGAGTCCATGGATTATACGCACTTTTTCACCCTTCCACCATTGCTAGCCTCTCTTGTACCGTGCAACTTTCGCCGGTACCATACACCCACCATATACCTTCCTCAAAACAGCCACCATACCTACCTATTATGGCATTTCCATAGCCATTCCGAGATATATTGCCATGCAACTTTCCACCATTCCGTTCATATGACACGCATTACTTTTGTCATATTGATTTTTGCATGATCATGTAGTTAACATTGTATTTGTGGCAAGGCCACCTTCATAATTTTCATGCATGTCCCTCTTGATTCATTGCATATCCCGGTACACCGCCTGAGGCATTCATATAGAGTCATATCTTGTTCTAGCTTTGAGTTGTAAATCCATAAAAGTGTGATGATCTTCATTATTAGAGCATTGTCCTAGTGAGGAAAGGATGATGACGACTACGATTCCCCCACAAGTCGGGATGAGACTTCGGACTTTACAAAAGAAAAAAAAGAGAAAAAAAAGAGAAAGGCCAAAAAAGAAAAAAAAGAAGGCCAAAGAAAAAAAGGAGAAAAAAGAAAAAGAAGAAAAGAAAGAAAAAAATAATAAAATGAGAGAAAAAGAGATAAGGGACAATGCTACTATCTCTTTTTCCACACTTGTGCTTCAAAATAGCACCATGATCTTCATGATAGAGAGTCTTATATGTTGTCACTTTCATATACTAGTGGCAATTTTTCATTATAGAACTTGGCTTGTAAATTCCAATGATGGGCTTCCTCAAAGTGCCCCAAGTCTTCGTGAGCAAGCAAGTTGGATGCACCCCACTTAGTTTCTTTTGTTGAGCTTGCATATATTTGTAGCTCTAGTGCATCCGTTGCATGGCAATCCCTACTCACTCACATTGATATCTATTAATGGGCATCTCCATAGCCCGTTGATACGCCTAGTTGATATGAGACTATCTTCTCCTTTTTGTCTTTTCCACAACCACCCTTCTATTCCACATATAGTGCTATGTCCATGGCTCACGCTCATGTATTGCGTGAAAGTTGAAAAGGTTTGAGATTATTAAAGTATGAAACAATTGCTTGGCTTGTCATTGGGGTTGTGCATGATTAAATACTTTGTGTGATGAAGATAGAGCATAGCCAGACTATATGATTTTGTAGGGATAACTTTCTTTAGCCATGTTATTTTGAGAAGACATGATTACTTTGATTAGTATGCTTGAAGTATTACTATTTCTTATGTCAATATGAACTTTTATTTTGTATTCATTTGGATCTGAACATTCATGCCACAATAAAGAAAATTACATTATGAATTATGCTAGGTAGCATTCCACATCAAAAATCTCTTTTTATCATTTATCTACTCGAGGACGAGTAGGAATTAAGCTTGGGGATGTTTGATACGTCTCCAACATATCTATAATTTTTTATTGTTCCATGCTATTATATTACCCCTTTTGGATGTTTATGGGCTTTATTTTACACATTTATATCATTTTTGGGACTAACCTACTAACCGGAGGCCCAACCCATATTACTGTTTTTTTTTGCCTATTTCAGTATTTCGAAGAAAAGGAATATCAAACGGAGTCCAAACGGAATCAAACCTTCGGGAGCGTGATTTTTGGAACGAACATGATCCAAAGAGCTCGGAGTGCAAGTCAAGAAGCTTCCGAGGGCCCCACGAGATAGGGGGCCGCGCCCCCCTGTAGGGCACGCCCCCATGTCTCGTGGGCCCCTCGGGCGGCCACCGACGTACTTCTTCCTCCTATATATACCTACGTACCCCAAAAACATCTAGGAGCACCACGAAACACAATTTCCACCGCCGTAACCTTCTGTATATGTGAGATCCCATCTTGGAGCCTTCGCCGACACTCTGCCGGAGGGGGAATCGACCATGGAGGGCCTCTACATCAACATCATTGCCCCTCCGATGAGTTGTGAGTAGTTTACCACAGACCTACGGGTCCATAGTTATTAGCTAGATGGCTTCTTCTCTCTTTTTGGATCTCAATACAATGTTCTCCCCCTCTCTTGTGGAGATCTATTCGATGTAAACTCTTTTTGCGGTGTGTTTGTCGACATTCGATGAATTGTGGGTTTATGATCAAGTTTATCTATGAATAATATTTGAATCTTCTCTGAATTCTTTTATGTATGATTGAGTTATCTTTGCAAGTCTCTTCGAATTATCAGTTTGGTTTGGCCTACTAGATTGGTCTTTATTGTCATGGGAGAAGTGCTTAGCTTTGGGTTGAATTTTGCGGTGTCCTTACCCAGTGACAGAAAGGGTTGCAAGGCACGTATTGTATTGTTGCCATCGAGGATAACAAGATGGGGTTTATATCATATTGCATGTGTTTATCCCTCTACATCATGTCATCTTGCTTAATGCGTTGCTCTGTTCTTATGAACTTAATACTCTAGATGCAGAAATGAGTCGGTCGATGTATGGAGTAATAGTAGTAGATGCAGGCAGGAGTCGGTCTACTTGTTATGGACGTGATGTCTATATACATGATCATGCCTAGATAATCTCTTAACTATGCACTTTTCTATCAATTGCTCGACAGTAATTTTTTCACCCACCGTAATACTTATGCTATCTTGAGAGAAGCCTTTAGTGAAACCTATGGCCCCCGGGTCTATCTCTTATCTTATTTGCTTTCAATCTACCTTTATTTGCATCTTTACTTTTTGCATCTATATCATAAAATACCAAAAAAATATTTATCTTATCATATTATCTTTATTAGATCTCACTTCTGCAAGTGGTCGTGAAGGGATTGACAACCCCTTTATTGTGTCGGTTGCGAGTTCTCGGTTTGTTTGTGTAGGTGCGTGGGACTTTTGAGGAGCCTCCTACTGGATTGATACCTTGGTTCTCAAAACTGAGGGAAATACTTACGCTACACTTTGCTGCATCACCCTCTCCTCTTCGAGGAAAACAAACGCAAGCTCAAGACATATCACCCATGTGGCCATCTTCTCGTTCAACGGCAGCGGACGCGTCAGGGCACTGAACTACGACCAGAATAACCTTTCCACGTTATGGTCTTTCCGATCTTCGTAAAACTCGGTCGCATCAGCAGCACTCTTCGCCAGGTCCGCATACGCGTCCGCAGCGCTCCAGAACTGATCCAGAGGGGCATACTTTGGATTTCCGAACTTCATCCGCAACAAATAGGGCCTCCCAGTCGTGATATATCCGGCTTCACGAAGCTCCTCCCTTATCCCTCTCATTTCAGAGCAGGTTTCCTTGGCTGCCTCCAGGGCCTTCTTCAGGTCAGCCGCTTTTGCTTGGTTTTCCTTTTCAAGGAGCTCATGGCGGTCGGCGGCATCTTTCAGCTTAGTAGCCATCTGGGCTATCGTTTCCTCGCTCCGGCGATGAGCAGCTAGTTCGGCTCTCAACTCTTCGACAACCTTCAGAGCGGCTGCATCACTTATTCGAGCTTGTTCCTTGGCTCGGGCAAGCTCCGCCCGAAGGGTCTCTACGACAGTAGCTTCATTTGCAGTCATAGTATATTATAAGATACTAGCATAATGCTCCTCTTACAATTTACTAACAAGCCGACCATACATACCCTGGGCCTTGTCAAGCCGCTTGTTAACATGCGCGATGTCGGCATCCGCCACGTCCAGCTGCCGCTTCAGTTCGGCAAAATCAGTAGTCCGGTCAGCCGCCTGCACATAAAAACAGCGTGATTATTACCTGAGATTGATCCTTTGTTTGCCACCTTTGGGTGGCGACCAGAGTCTCAGGGGCTACTATCTATACAGAGCACACCTAGAATGTGTGGTACCGTTAAAAATACATATTTTGTGTACCTCAAAGCCGCTCAGCAGACTTGTAAAGGCTTCATTCAATCCGCTTTTGGCGGATGAAATCCTCTCAATCACCGTACCCATTAAGGTAGGGATAATTAATTTGGTGCCCTTAGTTGTGTCCCACTCGGCAGGTTTACCCCTAGTTTCCGAAAACACTTGTTCCTGCCCAAACCACTTTGCTCGTCTTATGCTTTTGCCATTTGATCGTTTGACCATCACTTTGAAAACTTCATAAAAAATTCATACTAACTCAGAAAAATTCAAATAAGATATCAAAATGTTCAGAAATGCATCACCTATATGTGCATGTCATTTTCATTCACGAAAAAAGTGTTGGCCAGTCCCCATCTCAGTTTTAGCTCAAATGATCTTAGCATGAATAGTAAAATCTAAAAAAATTTAAAAATTCTAAAAAAAATTAGTGGCAAACTTTGACCAATGTTTTGAGTGCTTGCCAAGTTTCATAAGGGAATGACATTCGTGGAAGTCATGGCAAAAAAAAAACAAAAATCAATGCTCCAAAATTTCATTTTTTTGCCACGACTTCCATGAATGTCATTTCCTTATGAAACTTGGCAAGCACACAAAACATTGCTCAAAGTTTGCCAACAATTTTTTTTAGAATTTTTAGAATTTTTTTAGATTTTACTGTTCATGTTAAGATCATATGAGCTAAAACTGAGATGGGGACGGGCCAACACTTTTTTCATGAATGCAAATGACATGCACATATAGGTGATGCTTTTCTGAACATTTTGATATCTTATTTGAATTTTTCTCAGCTAGTATGAATTTTTTATGAAGTTTTCAAAGTGATGGTCAAACGGTCAAAGGGCAAAATCATAAGAGGAGCAAAGTGGTTTGGGCAGGAACAAGTGTTTTCGGAAACTAGGGGTAAACCTGCCGAGTGTGACCCAACTATGGGCATAAAATCAATTATCCCATTAAGGTACGATGTGTCTCTGAGATGGCCGCTCGCTCCAGCAGACCCATCAGTGTGTTCGGCTGTACGCCGGACAATCCCGGACTCTTTCTATCGCTCTCCTTGGGAGCCGAATAGTCCGAACTTCGGGCAGCCGAAGTGTCAACTTCTGGCCTCGGCGGATTAGGAGAAATCCTCCATGACAACACCTCGGGGTCGTCCGCTCCATGTGACGGGGAGGCAGGGGGAGGCGTTGCGCTCTCCATCATCTCTGGAAGAAGATCCCCCGAAGACGAACTCTGTGGAGAAGGGCTACGAGCCGGACTGCAACAAATATGTTTCGATTATTATCCTCAGAGACAAAACGGGATATATTTACCAAAGTACTCTTTTACTTACGGCTCGGTGGAGGGCTGGCCCCCTTGCGGGCGTTGTGCGGTAAGGACGCCCTCTGGGGCAGGGCCCCTTGGCGAGGGTTTCTTCCCTCGTTTGGAAGCCTCCATTTCCAAGTCTTCAGAGGCAGCCCTTTTCTTACCTTGAGGAGAGGGGATTTTAGGTTCCCCTCCCCGATTATCCTCCTTCGTGGAAGCACGTATTCCCCCAACTTGGATGTGTAAAATATGAGGCCCACCTGTGGCTTCTCTAGTCCTCCCCTCGTCTTCTCCTGATGGCACTAGATACGGCGCACGCTCAAGCATCCTGGTCAACAAAGGATCCAGCGAGCCTTCGGGAAGAGGGGCCGAACACCTAATCCTCTCCGTCTTCCTTATCCAGTCCTGGCAGGGAGCAATTTTTCAGAATGATGTTATAATAAACATAAAGGATGGTGTGTTCGGTAGCGGAATTACTTACTTGGGTATCCGGATGGTTGCAGTTGAGACCCACGTCCTCGGTGGTGTCCGGACACTTTATTCGTGATCCGAAGAATGACCCATACATCTCTTTGAGCATCATGCCGAAGAATTGTTGAATGGTTCAATGTCCTTCCGGGTTGAACTCCCACATACGGAGAGGGTGACGTTGGCAGGGCAGGACTAGATGAACCAGCATCACTTGCATTATCTTGACAAGACTGACATCCCTATTAAGGAGGTCTCAGATGCGGCTTTGCAGTGTCAACACGTCGTTAATCGGCCCCCAGTCCAGCCCCTTGTTGACCCATGACGCCAGTTGCGGCGGAGGGCCCGAGTGGAACACTGGAGCGGCCGCCCGCTTTGTACCTCAGAAAGTTGTGATTTAAAACCACTCCTGCTGCCATAAATCAGAAGTTTCTGTGAAAGAACCCTTTGGCCATGGGGCATCGGCGCCTTTGCTTATTATAGTGCCTCCGCACTCCGCGTGATGCCCGTCAATCACCCTCGACCTCACATTGAAGGTCTTGAGCCATAGGCCGAAGTGGGGGGTGATGCGGAGGAAGGCTTCACACACGACGATAAACGACGAGATGTGAAGGACGGAATCCGGAGCTAGATTGTGGAAATCTAGTCTGTAGTAGAACATGAGCCCTCTCACGAAGGGATCAACGCTAAAACCTAGCCCTCGGAGAAAGTGGGAAATAAAAACAACACTCTCGTTGGGTTCGGGAGTAGGGATGACCTGCCCTTGAGCAGGTAGCCTGTGCGGAATCTCGGCGGTGAGATACCTGGCTTCCCTAAGCTTCTTGATGTCCTCCTCTGTGACAGAGGAGGCCATCCACCGGCCTTGAAGGTTGGATCCGGATATGATTGAAGATCCGAAGTGCTTAGCTTGAGCCTTGGGTGTTGGAGCTCGAGGCGCGGGAGGGGAAGGATCGAGCGTGGGAAGAAAAGGACATGCCTTGGCCCCCTTATATAGAGGACGAATATCAAGCGTCCCCCGCGTGACCGTTTGGGACTTGCCTAAAATCGAGGAGTCGTATTGAAATGCGGTTGGGTTACTCACACCTGTATTGATGAGAATCCTGTGATAAGGGAAACACAATCTCTGCTTCGACAAGACGTGCCAATAAAACTGCCCCGCAGTACGTGTAGTGGCTGGTTGCGAAAAACGGTTGGAATCATGACCGGACCGTGGCGTGATGTCATGCTACCAAAAGTTGTCAGCAGATTAGATTTGTGGAATATTGTACTCTCTACGGTGGTATGTGGGATTTGTTTTACAGAGCCGGAACGATTCTCGTGTTCAAAATCTTCTATGGAGTATTCGGAGAAGGAACCCGCCTTGCAATGCCAAAGACAATCTGCGCGCCGGACTCATCGTCATTGAAGCCTGGTTCAGGGGCTACTGAGGGAGTCCTGGATTAAGGGGTCCTCGGACAGCCGGACTATATACTTTGGCCGGTCTGTTGGACTATGAAGATACAAGATTGAAGACTTCGTCCCGTGTCCAGATGGGACTCTCCTTTGCGTGGAAGGCAAGCTTGGGAATTCGGATATGTAGAACTCCTTCTCTGTAACCGACTTTGTGTAACCCTAGCCCCCTCCGGTGTCTATATAAACCGGAGGGTTTAGTTCGTAGGACAACAACAATCATAATCATAGGCTAGCTTCTAGGGTTTAGCCTCTACGATCTCGTGGTAGATCAACTCTTGTAATACTCATATCATCAAGAATCAAGCAGGAAGTAGGGTATTACCTCCATCGAGAGGGCCCGAACCTGGGTAAACATCGTGTCCCCCGCCTCTTGTTACCATTAGCCTTAGACGCATAGTTCGGGACCCCCTACCCGAGATTCGCCGGTTTTGACACTGACAACGTGCCCTTCCTTACTCGGCCATGGTTCATCGTTGTAGCCTGCAGACAGACCGATTGACCAGTATGTATGTACACACTCGCAACCAGAATGACAACGCTACGTATGCTTCGACCAGGTGGGTCCCGACTGTCAGGCACTTCCTTGCGTGCGAAGATGTAGCTGGTGGGTCCCAGCAGTCAGGGGGAACATTTTTTTGCGAAATACGGTGGCCCATCTGGTGGGTCCCTTCTGTCAGGTGGAGGAATCATCATTTTGTGCATAGTAAGGTGGCACTTCCTTGTTGCAGCTATGGACCCAGCCGTCAGCCTCTCCACGTACAGTACTCTTCCGATGGAAGTCATTCCTTGACCACATTGACCACGCCGCACTGAGAGCACCAAGGCGGTGTACGGCGAGGCCTAGGAAGGGTACGATGCGGAGCCGGGGAAGATGCGGCAGTGGATGCCCACGTGAGAGCAGTACGAGGGTTGATGGGTTCGGGTGCGGTGTGAGGATGTTGTCGCCACAGAATAACAGGGGTTGTGGGTGAGTAGAGGGATGGCCTGGCTAGAGGTTGGAGTAGGGTGGGGCGGTCAGGCCTACGCAGCAGCAAAGCCGACCAACCGAGGCAGGAGCAGGCAGCACGTCCGACGCTCGTTTGGGCGGCTGGAGCAAGAAGACCAGAGGTTGAAAAAGCACTACAACCATTGGATGGACATCGTACGGTCACTGGAGATAGAATCGTTCATATTGACTAAGTTGACAAAGCCCTCCATCCACGTCAACTTAGTAGGCCCACAAGTCAACCTCCCACTATGGTGGGTCCCAGCTAGCTGGGGGAGTCTTCATTTTTTTGTGCGTAATAAGGAGGCACTTCCTTGCGTGTGAAGATACAGCTGGTGGGTCCGAGCTATCAGCAGGGGGAACGTTTTTTTCGTGAAATACAGAGGCCCTTCTGATGGGTCCCTGCTGTCAGGTGGAGGAATAACTTTTTTTACGCGTAATAAGGTTGGACTTCCTTGCTGCGACCGTGGACCCAGCTGTCAGCCTCTCCACGTACAGTACTCTTCCGATGGAAGTCATTCTCTGACCACATTGACCACGCCGCACCGAGAGTACCAAGGCGGTGGACAAGGCGAGGCCTAGGAAGGGGACGATGTGGATCTGAGAGGACGCGGTAGTGGATGCCCACGCGGAGAGGAGTATGAGGGTTCATTGGGTCGGCTGTGGTGTGAGGCTGCCGTTGTCGTAGAATAACAGTGGGTGTGGTGAGTAGAGGGATGGCCTGACCAGCGGTGGGAGTAGTAGGGGGCAGTGAGACCTCCACGGCAGCAGAGCCGACCATGGGAGGCAGGAGCAGGCGACATGACCGGCGCTGGTTTGGGCGGCTGGAGCAAGAAGACCAGAGGTTGAAGAAGCACTACGACGGTTGGATGGACATTGTACGGTCACTGGAGCTATAATCGTTCATATTGACTAAGTTGACAAAGCCCTCCATCTGCGTCAACTTAGTAGGCCCACAAGTCAGCCTCCGAACCGTCCAGATGTCAGTGGATGAATCATTTTTTTCGTGTAATAAGGAGGCAGTTGATTGCGTGTGGCTAGACCGGCAGAGGGAGTAGGGTGGACCGGTGTAGCCTGCGCATCATCACAACGGGCCACAAGAGGAGGGAGCAGGCAGTCCCGTCGGTGCTGGTTTAGGCGGATGGAGCAGGAAGATCAGAGACCGAAGAAGCACGTCGGCCGTTGGATGGACATCCAATAGTCACTGCTGCTAGAATTGTGTGTTGACTCACAAAGCCTTGCATAAACAAGTCAGCCTCAAAATCTGTGGCGTGTACAGCCCATTTGCTATTATTTTTATAATTTTTACTCATTTGCTAATCCATATGGAATTTATTGCAGCCCATTTTCCATTTTTAGAATTGCTGCCCATTTTCTGGTCAGTGCCAGGGTTAAAAAATTGAACTAAAAATGTGCGAAATTTTCAAAAATTCGCATAGTTTTGCTAGGGAACAAAATATTCTTAATCCAAAAGTTAGTAGCGATACTAAAACAAATTTAAAAATAAATTAGTATTATGTCATGTTAAAATCCAATTAAATAAAAATATGAGTGAAGAACAAAAACAAAAAAAGAAACTAATTGCCCATTTGCTATAATTGTTTTGGAATTGCAACCCCTTTGATATTACTTTTAGGATATATTGACCATACTCTTTGGCCAAGCCGGAATGCATCCCTCCTCGTCTTGAAAGATTTGCAGCCCAGTAAGTCGAAGAAAACAAATAGGCCTAGCTTGGGTATTCTTCAAAAAGAAATAGTGGGCTACCTATTTTCCCAAAGAAAAAACAGCTGGGCTGGTCATGTTGTTAGGTGGGCCACAGAGACCGCACAACCTAGTTTATAGCCTGCTCCTCCGAATAAATCCTCCAAAAAAAGTTGTGCAACTCTGTCGTTAATTGACTATATGTTGACAATGATGTGGGTCCCAGATATCAGCAGGGTGGATTAGAGTAAAAAACAAGGGGTGCATCTGAGTAGTAAAAGAGGCGCTTGCTTGTGTTCGGGAGTGGACCTGGTGGGTCCGTACTGTCATACTCACAACTACAGTCCTCTCCCGATTCACTATGTTGACAGGGCCGGGCGGCGGTGCCGCGGCGAGCGCACCAAGGCGGAGGATAAAGTGTTGTCGCCAATGTGTTAGGCTTGGTTGGACATTCTTATCGAAAAATAAAAATGAACCAGAACTATTTATGACGTTGACTTTTATTTGTATGGGTCCGCTGGTTGCAGGAAGAAAATGGTGGGAGAAAGAAGACTAGTCACTATCTTTGCCTAAGAATAATATTGACTGAATGTAATGACACTATCATAGGAAATAATATCCTCATGTTAAAATTTGACTTTTCAAATCGTGAATTTAAAGAACACGTGCATGAGCATTTAGCTTTATTTATTTACTTATTTATGTCTAGGGGACCATGAGCATGTACCTGCGCCAGATTCATTTGAGCCTCCCTTCCAGTTAATTACGGGCTCCTCTATTGGGTCTTCATCAGTGGGCTGCATGTTATCGACAAGTGGAAAATGTGTTCCGTACCAAAAATAGTATGCGCTACGTATGGTATGGGGCACTAAAGGATCAAACCGTGCAACGACTTCCAAAACATTGTGTTTGTCGTTCTAACAACACATTTATTCAACCAATAGAAGAAATATACTACTGATTGTACATTGAAAATAGCAGCAACAACAACCAGGGCTGGGGGCGCAATAAAAGTAGTAAGCAGGCCAGAAGAGTAAAGACACAACTCTCTCTTCCAAATCAAACATCAGCCATCATTACAAAAGGGCTACCAAAAAATAACAAGTGTATGCATCAAACTAAATAGAGATCCTACTACACCAAGTGTACGCATCTAACTAACTGGCTCAGTTAGACATTACTATTTATTAAGCTGTGGAGATTGGCTGACGGCTTGAACCAGATGGGTGCCTGATGGGGGAAACTCCAGCCAGCAGGTTGAAATCTGATACTTGCAACCATCTCTCCTACTTTAGGCTGCAGAGCGTGGCGACACATATCAGGGTATGGTGCATGCAGAGACCATAGGTACGCTATGTACACATAGTTTTGCCTGATGAATGAAACTGCACTGCCATCATGATCCTTGCCGTCGGTTATCTCCTGGTTAATCAAATAATTCAGTCCGAGAAACAGAGAGCATGTACCAAGGCTACTTACTAGCCTCTAGTCAAAAATTCCTGAAGGCCCAGAGAAGCTGGGATCCTACTCAAAGACCTTGCAGTGATTGTGATTGTATTCTGCGAAACAAGACGCCCGGTACATGCGAATGATCATCAATCATTTACCGTCGTCTGATTGAGCCAGGAACCACCTGCAACTTCCATGCCACTTTTCTTTGAAAGTTTATGGGATTAGGAAGGGTAGGGCCAACAGGCGGCCTACAACATCATATCAAGTTGGAGTCAAATAAAAAAGGGCTCTTACTGTAGTCAATCTTAAGAACAACATGTTATGAGCATGAATATTTTTTCAGTAAATGTTGACAGTAATATAAGCAAGCCATCATGATATCATAGGAAAGTAACATACTGCTGTAACAACCGTTTGTAGCGATGACTGGAGTAGGCCAGCAATACGTCCAGCCATTGAAGGAGTCGACAACATAAATGAAGCCCTTGTGTTCAATGGCATCAGAGAACCATGGAGGATGTATGATCCTGTGATGGTCATGCAGATTTATCCACTTACCGCAGTGAACTGTCAGATAGGCGAGACCGCCGTTGAAGAACGAAATTAGCATGAAGTCTTTATAATCCGCAGATCTTGTGGGCACTTGGCAGATTACAACCTTTAGCAAATCAAACTTGGTATCATGTTGGCTACTATAAGATTCCGAGTATTCTAGGCAGCGGTGCCAAAGCAGTGCAGTGTTAATCGAAGGAAGGGGGATCAATCACCGGGTGTAGACCCTCCACGAGCATCCAGTTAGCGCGACCGTCGATGAGCACCATCCAAGATGTGTTCATCCCGACCCAGTACATACCGTTAGTGTAGTTGAGGGTGACGAGGATCGGATCGCAGTCAAGAGGGTTGATGCTCGCCACCCTACGTTTGTTATGCTGCATCACACGCCATTTCTGAAGATCAGGCGACATCAGCAAGCAAGGGGCTGGTTAAAAAGCTCCGACCTGAGGGCTTTGAGTAAATGGTATAGCCCCGACGAGCACGCGACAAGCGGCATGGTACTGAGATTATCCACACGCGAAACAATGAGCTTGATTACCTCTGTGGGGAGCGAATTCCAGCCACTCTTTCGGCGGACGCTGCTCGGTTCTGCCAATGTTAGTGCTTGGGTTTCGGAAGAGGGATGGAAGAAGATTGGACGATTATGTGTGGACAAAGATGAAGAAGCGAATATGTGCTGTGGGAAGTGGACAGGTGATGATGACTATAGCATGCCGCTTGACTTATGAGACACATACCAGCCACGTAGGGTCATATCGATGCCAGACAATTTGCTTGAGTGATCACAGTACTAGTACTCCCTACAGTACCTACTACTATGCCCTAGTTTGCATATAGAGTAGTGGAGTAGGACTCTGCGCTACTACTAGACCGGAGGAGTAGTATATTTTAATCTAAAATAATTACAAACCTCAATGCCCGAGTGTGGAACGACTGCGAACCGCCATTGGTGCTAACTCCAATCCCCAACAAACGTTCGCTAGGAGACATGGCAGTTGCAAACGCCAGCGACGTAGTTACAATACGTGTGTAAGGGTGGCGGTTTGGTCAAATACTATGGCTTAAAAACAGGCTAGCGTCGGATGAAAATCTGATGGTTACGTGGGATTCACTAGGATTGAGCTCATGGCGAACAATCACCAGATATCATTACTAAAAAAAGGTTAAAACACTTGGGGCTATAACTTGCACCGGCTGGCCACTAACAATGATACTAACATAGTTGTAAAATGGTCAAAGACCATGCCTACGTGGTGTTTGGAATTTATATGCAAAAAACTAGTAAGATGCCCATGCATTGCATGGAACATCAAGATGCATTTTTTTACAAAACACCTGTTGTGATTGACCCATGCAAGAGTAATCCCCATGTGTAAGAACTAATGAAATCTCGAGAATTTCATCGGAAAAATGGTATCTCGAGAATTTCATCAAAAAATGGTATCTAGAGAAAGATGATAAATAAGGTGAGGAGAAGTGGGGCGTGGTGGTGACTGGTGGTCGGACTGGGCGGAGGAATGGGGATGGACGGCGCCAGCAGCGGCCACCATGCCAGATTGTTCTAGAGACTTCCTTTTTAACTGCTCAGCAATGAGGTTGTGGGAGATAAGGATGAACGAGGCAAGGCCTCATCTATAAATGTAGAGAGATGTGCGGGTATCTTTTGTAAAATTTTCATAGTTTGCTTTCTATCCGTCAGATATCGATTGGACGTACATTACAAGATGGCAGGCACACCATCATCACCCACTCGTTTTTTTATAAGAGTAGAGATAGAGACTAGGGAGGAGCACCATCTACTGCTTCGTGTGCTACTCCTGTGCTCCATTCGGCGGCCACAACGTCCCCTACAACCACTCGCTCCTGCGCTCCGTTCGGTGAGCACTCTTGGAATTTGGGGAGCGCACTCGTGCGACTGCTGGCAGCGACGACTTCACTGACGACGAGTTCTTCCCCAACTTCGGCAACCTCTTCCTCAACAACATGGGCGACAACCTCAACGCCAACGGTGCTGCTCCCGTTGCACCGTATGTGTTTCTGTCCTTCCTGTTCGAAATTGTGGTAGAATTCATGTTTCTAGTATGTGTCCTAGATTCGATCTGTTCATCTACTATGCTAGTCCACATGATTAGTTTAATCTCTATTATAGCCGTCATGATTTATTTTGTGCTTATTCAGATTAAATCTCGTAGTAACTTGCTCATATATTCAACTGGCGCAACGTCCCCTACAACCACTCTTGTTTCATGGATGGCTTGGTCGATGCCTCCAAGGTGCCCTGCATCTACTACTATGAGTGCACGTCGCCGTTTTAGGGATCGCCGGCGAGCCTTGTCCATCACCTCACGCAACCATCCGTCGATCACTACTGGCCCGCGGCGATGAACATCAAGTACGAGACGTGCTACCCGGTCGCCGTGCCGGAGTCGCTTGAGGATCACCGCCGCCTGCTAGTCTCGGAGGAGGATGGCAACGTCTTCCTCTTGATCGTGGGCACCGGCAAGTCCCGCGCAGGCCGCCGCCATCTCTGTAGTGTGCGTCAGGGGCAACGCTGCTGATGCTGACACTGACACGAGGCCGATGTACGGGTGCCACTGTTACTGCCCTTTAGAGGTACGTGGGCGCCCACACTGCCTCCATGACGCTAACTGGGACTGTGCCGAGCTGCTCCGATCCCGCCAATGTGGACATGGAAGATGCATGGTATGATCCCCCCCCAAGATGGTGCACGGGGACTCCAAGGAGGTTCACCTAGACATATGCATTACCAAGTTAAATGTTTATCATTAGTCTTCGCTCAATGTAATCCACTGTCTAAGCATGTGGAGACTTCTTATTTATATATAGAACCTTCCATGCATGGTCCCGCTCTATTAGAGTATCGCGCTTGAATAAAAGTGTATCCATTTATGGTTTAGTCTAGAATCTTCCATGTATGCTTTTGCTCCATTAGACTTCTTGCTTGCCATTTATGAGATTAATTGAGAATTTTTACTACAGTACTGGTGAAAGACTTATGATGAACCATTTCTTACATCTTCTCTGCCCCCTTCCAAGTCATCCTGATTTAATCCCTCCGTCTAGGTGTATAAGAGCATGGTTAATACTTAATAGTATAGCCAACTGTTGACTATAAGAAAGTGCCATGTTATCTATAGCCAACATGTATAACAATCGATACTCAAAATCTAATTCTTCAATATCATTTCTTGCAGAGCACAATAAGTATTATTTCTTCACAAGATTTGGATGCAAGTTGAACGCTTTTGTTTGCAAAATATTTTTTTATCTATTTCACCTGGATGTGTGTGAGCTCTAGAGAAGAAATAATATCCGAAGAAACCTAGCGATACTCGTTACACATAAGATGACCCCCACATACTTTGTCAAAATAAACAACTCCCCGATCAATGCATTTCACTGTTCCGTGCAACGCACGGGCACCTTACTATATATTAGTACGACCATAAATTTAACTAACATTATATATAGTACGATAATTGCTCATGCATGTCACCAAAAATTATATCATTGAAAACTATGTTCAAATATGAATCCAACGATATAGTTTTTGTTGACATGCACTAACATTTTGTCAGTTAAATCTTCAGTCAAATGCAATGGGGGACTAATAAACCACGACCGAGGTAGTACTAGTGTAGAGGGAGGCGTTGCACAGGAGTCTCACCCTGCTCGTGGCACAGCAGTAAAGCCGTCTTATCACAAAACCCCACTACTCGTAGTAATAAGTGGCCTGGTAAAATAAACGGACAAGCAACCATCACATCCCTCTGTCTTTTTTGCATTTCATCTCTCTGCATTTACTTTCTCCGGTTCATCTCGCACGCTCGATCCCTAGCTACTACTCCTAGGGCCAGTTCTTTTGGCATCTTAAAAAATAAGCCATCTCTTCCCCAACTTTTACCATAAGACTAGTCACATAAGGCACCTCACTCATTTATTTGGGCTTCTAAACTACTACCTCTGTCCTGGTTTATTAGTCACCATTGTAATTAGTGATAAATTTTGACCAAAGATTTAACTCATAAAATGTTAGTGCATGTCAACAAAAGTTATATAATTTTGGGTGACATGCATAAACATTTCATTAGTTAAATCTATGGTTAAATTTGACACAAATCACAATAGGGACCAATACCAGGATGGAGGTAGTAGTTATGGGATTACTAATTTAGAAGCCGAAAAGAACTGGCCCTTGGTATTCCTAGTAGTAGTACTCAAGTTAGAATTCCAATTGCACGGCACAACTTGTTAGGCAAAAAATTCGATACAGGGTGTAGGAAGCGGTTTGGGAATTTGCATGCCTTCCCGACCAGTGAGATACTCCGTACAAAGTATGATAGAGAAATAACCATAGAGAAGGAAGCTAAAATTAAACAATCAAACGAGCTTTTTTGCATTTGTTTTGCATTGAATCGTTTCACAAGCTTGACTAGTGCTGTTTTTCTACTTTTACAAAAACCGCATCATAATGTTAAAACGTGCATTTGAACGTACATAAGTAATAGTAGTAGCACAGTGTGCAATCATATAGAGAGAGAGATGTGTAGTGTGATAGTATATAGTAAAGTTTGTGTTATATGCACGTACTTACCAAATGCGGACGGATACACAAGGTTTCCAAAGTTTTCCTTTTACATACTTAATTAAGGACGCTAATAATTCCCGTATGTTCGGGATTTATCATTTGCGTCCCAAAACTAATGAGATCACCTGATGAAACTAAATTATATTCCTAATAAAAACATGGCGCTCGCAGGAGCGCTTGCGGCGCGCTACAAGTGCCCTGGTGTGCGGCCGTCTCCCAGCGCGCCGACACAACGCCTCTTCCTCAGCCTCGCAAGTCGCGAGGTGCTGATTGGCGGCTTGCCGGCGGGTGAGCGCAATCTCACCGGTGTGGTGATCCGGCGCCAACAGGTACTCCTTGCTAGAAGCGTGCACCCGGTCCATGTACCGCCAAGCATAGATGAGGCGCTTGGGCCGGACTGCACTCAGGGCTTTGGCACGGGCGTCCTCCGCCACCCTCACGGCCCTCTCACGAGCCTTCTGTGAAAGAGCCAATTGCCTAACTCTCTCGAACGCGACATAGGCCTGCCAGGCAGCATGCCTCATGTCGCGCTTCTCTTCCTCGGCCTTCTTCTCTGCCTCTATTTTTCCGCGCTCTGCCGGAGGCAAAGCCTCCCACAAGGCGACATCCATTTCTTTCCAAAGATCCTCAAGGCTGGGGGGGAGGGGCTCGGCGGGCTGCGCGACATTCTCCTCGTAGCGGGAAGCTGATGCGTCCTCCGATGTGCGTGCTGGCAAGACTGGTAACACCGACGCATCCACCTCGACGCGTCCTCCTCGACTAGTGGCGGTGAGGAATGGAATGTAGATGCATGACCGTCTGCACGGTGCAGTGAGGGGCACCTAGGGCTTGGGAGGGGCGATGCCATGGTGGTCGACGTGAGAGGAAGGGGGAGGAGATAGCGATGAACGTGAGCGTTCTTCTGAATGTCGTGGGAGGCGCATTATTTATAGTGAGCAATGGCACACCTACATAAGATATGGACTGAGCTTCATTGACTTAACTGTAGGTGTAGTTGCATCACTGACATGTGGGCCAGATGCCTGTTGGGCCCGCATCTCAGTGACACAATGCACCTACAGTTGAGTAACTGAAGCAGCGCCCCATAAGATATGTTGCGTGATTAACGTAATAGCTACGTGGGCATATTTGTTGGAGTAAATTATGGGGGAGGGAAGGGGTGGAAATATTGCTGGTCACAGCGGATTGGACGAGCGCGGGGGGAGGAGAGTCATGCATGCAGATTTTTTCCACACAGGGTGGAGTGGTGGGACTGCCGAAGGGAGAACGAGAGTCAAGCAAGCTTTCAGATTTCAAGGTGCACTAAATTATTGCATGCGATGATTAAGGCTGGCCATAGTGGTGGTAATGTGGTAGTATCTAGTATCGTTCACACAGGAATAGCAAACATGCTGATGTGGCAAAGAATTAAAGAAGAGAGGGGGGGTTAGAGTAATAGATCTATATAGGCCGTCCGATCTATATCTAACGGATAGGAAGGAAACTATGACAATTTACTCGCACTCGTCTCCACATTTGCAGATAAGGCCTTCCCCCGTTCATCCTTTTCTCCCACAAGATCATGATGTTCCGTGCAACGCACGGGCATCTTGCTAGTGCATGTAAAAATCTTTGTCATTTACTAGTGTTCATGCATGCATGCAATGCGATAATGCATTGGTAAACACATTTTTTTGTGAAGAACGAAAATATTAATTGAGTACTTTTGCAGACTACAAAAACTATTCCATCGCCTCTATCTTGGTAGGAGTAGGTGAAATTTTTGAATCGAGCCCTTGAAACTAAAAGGGAGGTAGTAGTACTCTAATAGCTAACCTTGTTGTGATGACTAGATAGGACATGGCACGCACCTAGATGGAGGAACTAGTCTGCATTGTGCATATAAGTTTTGTCTGAAGTCAATGCACCTCTACTTTGACCAAACTTATAGAAAAATGTATCAACATTCACAATGTCAAATCAATATTTTTATACTCATTATAAAAGGTAGTTTCATAAATATATATTTGGTATTGTAGATATTGATATTTTTAGTATAGATTTGGTCAAAAACTTTACAAACTTTGACTTGACACAAATCTACGCGGAGTAAAAAGGACCAGAGGGAGTATCATGCATGCGGAGTAGGCAATTTTTTTGCTCATTTATAGCCGTCCGAAGTCTCAAAGGGCGTGATCGTGTGAGGGAGGCAAAGGTCGTGGGAGGCGCGACGGTTGACAGAATTAAGTGAAGTTACATCCACGCGTCGACATGGCATGTGAACATGCAGAAGCTATACCGTCAGGCCTACGATATGGGTCTAGTAGACATGACATCTAGTGGGTCCCACCTAGTACTCGAGAACTCTTTGGGGGCATGCAGCCGTTTATCCACAGGGTGAGCCAACAACCCCACGCCGTTCGCACGCCCTACTCGTCCCCGTATTCTACCTTACAACAGTTCGCTCCCAGTCATCTCGTCCTTTGACATTACACCAGTTCAACTTCTCCTAACCCGCCTCCAAAATCCATGGCCTCCCAAATGTCCATGATCGCCGTTGAGTACCAGGTTAGAACCATCACCGACTATGAGTTCATTGTCATCTACACCCGTAGATCCGCGGCGGTGGAAGCATGCCTTGCTCGCTTCCTACGCATGTTCAAAAGTTCAAAGGATGAGTGGATCACTGGGCTAGATGTTGAGTACACCACAGTCCTAGAAAGTGAGAAGCTTCTAAAGGAGGAAGAGAAGAAGAAGCCCGCCGTGATGTAGGTTTGCGTACATAACGTGTGCTTGGTCTACCACATATGCCATGCCGACGTTAGGTGACAGGAATTTGAGTTCTTCCTCAAGGACAAAAGAGTGAAATTCGTTACTGTAGACTTTACGAATGACAGGATAGTCCTGGGTCGGATAGGCCTCTTTGTGGGACGGCCCTTCGATCTCCAGAAGGCAAGCCTGGTGTCCTCCTCTCAGCCTTCAATGCTGACCCTGGCAGCAACCATGATTGATCCTTCGTATGCTCAAATGAAAAAACCTCACCACGAGTTTCATCATGCATGGGATTCGAAGACAATAGATGAAGATCACATCCTATACGCAGCAATGGATGCCTACCTTTGTTTAAATATCTACAAGGGTTGGATGAAGAAGCAGAGCCCAATGTCCGGTTCAAGCAAAGAAGCGTCAGCGAAGAGGAAGAGGAAGAGGGACGAGGACGAAGTCGAGGACGTGGACTCGGACTTTGAGTAAGGTGGCAGTGCTGTCGCTCATGCTGGTTCTACTACAGTGTCAAGCGGACTAGTTGCTTAGTTTTATTTCAGGGGTGTGTTGTGCTGAGCCTTCAATAGAACTATGTTTATGTTCTTTCTCGTTATTTGAACTCTTTAGTATGTACAGTAGTACTAGTATGTCTTACTACTGTTCTTCTTGTAGTTGGTACTACTGCTCGTATCTTCGTGTTCCTATTGTACTTAATACGTACGTACTAGTAGTATAATTTGGGTTAGTAGATTTGTGAAAGAAGTTCAACGGAGCGATGGAAGAAGACGACAGAGAAGCTACACCAGTATCTATATTAGGGTGGCAGGGTGCCCATGATCTATCTTATGAGTGTTGGGTGTGGAATGCAGTTTGCTGAAAAAAATGGATCGTGCCCGGGGTTAAACGGATGGCGGGATTGGGGGGAGCATGGCGGTCGCAGGCGGTTCAGGGGAGGTCGGGGCAGCGGCGGCAGGCGGTTAGGCGTGTGGAGGGCTGGCGGCTCAATGCCTGAGAGAGAAGATGAACAGTGCATCAATTTCGGAGGTTGAAGAAGCCCTTCTAGCCCACAAGAGTCGACTGACCCAAATTGGTCCTTCAGATTGTAGGATCCATGTGGCATTCAAGGTCTCGAAGGTAGATTCTGCGTCCGCACCCGGTTTGTGAGCCCGGCGCGGGCGCGACTGGCTTCCGCCGCGACAGCCACCATGCGTGCCTCCTTCGCACGGGCGGAGACGACAATGACACGCTAGCTCCTCCTCACCAGCGTGCTGGAGCACGCGCTCATCCTCATCTTCATATGCTGCATGCATAGACACGGCTCCACCAGCTGCTCGCATGCTTGGCAGCGCGACGGCATCGCGAGGAGGGACTGCAGACAGCGTGAGCGGGAGAGCCTTCGGCTTCATGACACAGGGATGGAGGTGACATGGCGGTGATGGGTGAGAGATGGTTGGCCGGAGCAGGCGGGCGCTGGCATGTGCAACGGCGGTGGCGGCATATTGATGAGTGCATGTATGGGAGCTTAGTTTAGTTTCATATAGGGTTGGTCAAACTTAAAAGAACACCGTACTAGTACACGTAAACATTAATCTAAGGCATCACTTATATTATTTACCTCATCAACGATACGGAATCCTATGCAAGCGCGTGCACTGTGGCCGCATGATCGACCGAACAGTGTGTCACCATGTCGTGCTCAAAGGACATCCACCGAACCTTTTTGTGTGTGTGAAAACAATCCCCGAATATTACTCAACTTTTTTCCTAGAAAAGTTCTTCACGCTACAATATTTCCATATTTTTGAATCTAGCTTCAGTTCGTGTTTATTTGGATTTGGACGTTTTAGGTGCACCCTAGATTTTTTTAATACTGATTTTGTGTGTGTGACTGAAAGAGAACATGTGTATGTGTTCATATGAGTGTTGTGGCGGAAGGGCAATGTGGAGACGGTGTGCATGTGATAGAGACACAAAGAGGTGTGAATGTGCAAATGATCATGCATGAGTGAGACAGAGAGATGCTGATACATTGTATATACATGATAGAACGGTCTTCTATTTGTACTTGTGTGTGTGTGTGCGAGAGAGAGAGAGAGAGAGATAGAGGAGCATCCGTAACAGAACAACAATCTCTCTCGATTCGTCCGTCCCTTGCACGATCGCATGTAACACATGCATCAACGCACACATTTTGACAACCTCCCCGACCCCTGCCCACCTCAAGGCCCGCACATCGCTCTCTATCTCGCACGTGCAATCTCTTCGTGAAAACCCTATTTAGCATGTAGCTTTCCATCACATACACACACATTTCTCTCCATAAGTTGGATTTCTCTAAATATCTGACACGCACACACACACACACACGCGCGCGCGCGCGCACGCACACATGCACACACACACACACACACACACACTCCCCCCAACCCCGACCACACAATTCATCCCCACCTAAGGTTATATGGCGACCACTCTCGCTTGTGCTTCTCTGCACCCCAGCCTGCACGCCACCTATATCTTCAAAGAGGGCATCGAGGAGATCAAAGACGGCGACCACACTGCACTAGAGAAAGCGGGGCCATTTGGAAGCGGGATGATGTGACGACGACTGACTGACTCCTCCCCTCTCCCCCTCTGTCTCTCCCGCACAAATTACCAATCCCTCTCTCACCCGCACAAAATTATCAATCCCTCAACCCACGAGATCCTTTTCCTCTCGTCCATGTTTTTTCAGCTCTCTCATCAAACCTGTTGTCTCTTCTCCTTCCACATGTACAAAATCTGGATGCACACGCATCTCACGTATATTACATGTCTCCATCTTTCTCATACACCTAACTTCGTCCTCTCTCTTTCTCTCTCTATCTCTCTCTCTCTCACTTGTTAGGTTTGTCTCCTACTCTCTCGCCCACATACATACAATCTTTCCCTCCCTATCTGCTCCATCTTTCGCAAGCTCCCTCTACACGTTTCATTCACACATTGGGATGTGTTCAAAATGTTGCTTTTATAATGGATGATGTACAGTTATGGTTGGTTTTGTTGCATCCTACAAAGTAATAACTATGAAATGCATTTAGATTTTCATTTGACTAGGATTATGTGAGTTTGAGCATATTGTGAAGTACTATAGACCTCGTATACATCTTGGAATTCAACAATGATTCTAAGTATTGAATTGTATAGACCATTACATTCAAAGTCAGTAGCCTAATATATTTATTTCAAGATTACAACAAATGATTAATTCACTACAAACTAAGAAAACAAATGTGTACTCCCTCTGTTTTTATTTAAGTCCGCGTATTAGCATTGGTCAAAGTCAAGTTTTGTAAACTCTCAAAAAGTTTATAACAAAACACATTAACATATACAATAACAAATAAATACCATTAGATTCATTATTGAATGTACTTTCACATCATACATATTTGTTATGGTAAATGATTATATTTTTCTATAAACTTGGTCAAACTTTAGGAAGTTTGACTTCAGTCAAACCTAATATGCAGAGTTAATAAAAATGGAGGGAGTACTAGTAGTTACTAGTACTACTAACTACTAGTACTACTCGCTAGTTGCTTTGCCAACTCACCCAACACGCCACACAGGGAGTTCAGTGTCCCAAAATTTTGAGGTCGGCGGGAAAATCTCCCGCGACCCTGATTCGAGCAGTGCGAAGTTACCATCATACTCTTCAGAACAAGCCTACGGATGACACTTGGTAGGGGGCTATTTTGGTAACTTTAGGTTCACCCTACCCAGCCAACCCCACCCCGACACACAGAGTAGTACACCGAATACTCCCCATTTTCTATCCCCACCGCAAAATAGACTTCTCCACGGCACCATAGCCTTCATGCTCCTCCCCTTCTACATTAGCGCAGTCGTCCACCACAGCGCATCTGCCTCATCGACGATGTCGTACGCCGCACTGGAGCCGATCCACCGTCGTCGTCGTACACGAAGCCTCTTCCCCGGCAACGTCTTCCATGGTCTCGGATCTACTTCCCAGAAGCCGACGACAAGCACAGAAGCACCACCGTCGTGGACAATGAACTGACTCCCATTGCCAACCATGATGCATAGAGGCCGCCACGACCATCATACTCCTCCTCGATTGGTAATGTGTGTATTGGATCTCTTAGTAGTACATGTGCAGTTCCAATTTTGTTCATACCTACCCTTCAAATTTCCTGGTTGCTATTGTTCCCATAAAGGTAATTGGTTATAGCCTCCATTGTCCAACAGAATATCACCATGTAATTGTGCGTCGCTCCTGTATTGCGCTATGTCTGGGTAGGTTCTTCATCTGCAAATGATGGAAAAAAAATTAGAACTAGCAAGATGCCCATGCGTTGCACGGAACATCAAGATGCATTTGTATGAGTAGTTTATCTTGTGGAAGAAAAGGATGAACGAGGGAAGGCCTTATTTGCAAATGTGGAGAGGGGTGTGGGTATCTTTTTGCAAAATTGCCATAGTTTCCTTCTTATCCGTCAGATATAAATCGAAAGGCCTATATTGCGGGATGGCAGACACACCATCGTCACCAACTCTATTTTTTTATAACAGTAAGAGATAAATATAAATATAAATATAAAATAAATTTAAGTGTAGATAAGAGAGTAGAGATAGCAGGGACGTCAGGGAAGGATCACGCGCGCGGGGGAAACAACTGTCGGACGTGCACTAGTTTTGGCGCGCGGCGTCCGACGCGCTTTATAAAATCCAACGCTCTCCCACCGCTCTGTGCCTTGCCACCGCTTGGTGCCTCACGACCGCTCTCTCCCTGCTCTTTCTCGCCTCGCCACCACCGTGCCACCATGCCGCCGCATCGCCGGGAAACTTGGGGATACATCAGCGTCCGTGCACGCCCCTCCGACGTCTTCTCCGTCGAGATCCGGTTCCGCGAGATGTGCCTCTCCCTTGGCACTTTTGACACCGCCCACGAGGCCACCCGCGCGTACAACATGGCGGCGTGGCACCTCCGGTGGCCTCGTAGAATATTGAACTTCCCCCAACATGTCGACGTGGGAGCAGGCGCAGGAGGTCGCGCCTCCCCCACGGCTTATCCCCGATAAGGATCGTTGCGACAATTGGAGGCGAGAGCACCGTCTCGGCATCGCCGAGATGGACGAGGAAGCCATGGCGTTGTGGCGCCAACGCTTCCCGCAGGATATCATCAATGAGTGCGAGTTCTACACGCAAAGGAGGGCGGAGAGGGATAAGAGGAGGGCGGAGCGAGCCGCCTATCGCGAGGACAAGCGTACGCGGAAGGCGGCCGCTCAATTCAACATCAAGCTAGGAGCAGCGTCGCCCTGGGACTCCAACGATGATAGGTATCTTGCCGCTTACATTGAGACGTCGGAGGAGGACATCACCGAGTCAGACGACAAGGAGTCGTTGAACTATCTATTTTTCTATCTATCTATGTTATATCTATGCTGAGAACTATCTATGTATCTATCTTTGCCAGTATCGACTCGGAGTCGAATGTTTATCGAGTTAGAGTAGAAAGGAGAAAAAAATATAGCGCGTCTGCTGGAGCGGCACGCGCGCAATTTTTTGCAGCGGCCGCTGGAGCCAGCACTCTGCGGCCCACAAAAACTGGCTATTCCGGCGCTATAAACGCTTTTTTAATGCGCCGCGCGTTGCGCTTATATTGGAGATGCTCTGACATGGCAGATGAGAGCTTTAATGTTGCCCACAAGATGCGTGAGTATTACTATATTTTTAATCCCATGTTGAGATTTTAAAACCACAAGTGCGAACATGCAGAGGAGCAATAGAGACCAAACACGAGATATTGGGGACATCTTCAAGGAATGTGGCAAGTTAAAGAGGAGCTGCACCAAACCTGTAAAACGAGCTTTGGTAAGTAACACCCTTTCAATAACTTCCATTTAGCCTTGTGTTCTTTGATGTGTATATGTTGTAGTTTCTGTCTCTCTTAGCCTTGTGTTCTTTGATGTGTAATAAGAAGAGTCTTAATCGTCCTAATGCTTTCATTTTTAGCTCGATGTATGAAGTGGGTGTTCTCACCTTGGAGTCTATTTTTATATTTCTCCTTTTGAATTCACTTCTCTGAGTCCTGTTTATCTGGCTTCTACTAAATGGATCTGGGTTGCTGAAAGCACAAGTGCTCCCTGGGTGGTTTTGGTAATTAATGTCAACATATCTCTTGTTGGACTAACACTTTTACCTCGTATGTTTTAGTTAAGTTCAGCAATGAAGTGGCATGGACTAGAGGATGTGGACCCCCTTTGAGATGCTAAGGGCAAAGGATTGGCTCAAGCTCCAAGCACAAGACTCTACATTTTCTATTTTAGTGATCCAAGATCACATTCAGTCTATAGGAAAAGCCAATATCAATGAGGGATGAGGTGTTGCTTAATGGCTTTCTTGCTCAAAGTGCTTAGTGATATGCTCCAAAGCCTTCAACTACCTTCTCACATCCACATATGACCCAAACCAAAAGTCCAACTCGACCCTACCGATTCTTTCTATCTGGCGCCACCGAGTTCATATGCCATAGCCACTGCCACAAACCCTAGGCAAATCGGTCTCACCGATAGGGATCTCGGTCTCACCGAGATGGGGTTGTAATCTCTCTGTGTATGTCCATTACCCAAATCGGTCACACCGAGTTTGTGTAATTGGTCCTACCGAGATTACAATGCAAACTCTGTTCCTCTTCGTAACATATCGGTCCAACCGAGATGAGCGAATCGGTCCCACCAAGTTTGCCTGGCCAACCCTCTGTGTGGCCATTACCAAAATTGCTCTCACCGAGTTTGTAATCGGTCTCACCGAGATTATGTTATGCCCTAACCCTAACCATATCGGTCCCACCAAGTTGCATGCCGGTCTCGCCAAAAATCCTAACGGTCACATGATTTGCTGAATCGGTTCGACCGAGTTTCTCAATTCGGTCCCACCGAGAATTGTAAGTTGTGTGTAACGGTTAGATTTTGTGTGGAGTCTATATATACCCCTCTAGCCACTCTTCATTCATGGAGAGAGCCATCAATACATGCCTACACTTCCAGCCTACATTTTCTGAGAGAGAACCACCTACTCATGTGTTGAGGTCAAGATCTTCCATTCCTACCATATGAATCTTGATCTCTAGCCTTCCCCAAGTTGCTTTCCACTCAAATCTTCTTTCCACCAAATCCAAATCCCATGAGAGAGAGTTGAGTGTTGGGGAGACTATCATTTGAAGCACAAGAGCAAGGAGTTTATCATCAACACACCATTTGTTACTTCTTGGAGAGTGGTGTCTCCTAGCTTGGCTAGGTGTAACTTGGGAGCCTCCGACAAGATTGTGGAGTTGAACCAAGGAGTTTGTAAGGGCAAGGAGATCGCCTACTTCGTGAAGATCTACCCCTAGTGTGGCAAGTCCTTCGTGGGCGACGACCATGGTGGGATAGACAAGGTTGCTTCTTCGTGGACCCTTCGTGGGTGGAGCCCTCCATGGACTCACACAGCCGTTACCCTTCGTGTTGGGGAACGTAGTAATTTCAAAAAAAATTCCTACGCACATGCAAGATCATGGTGATGTATAGCAACGAGAGGGGAGAGTGTTGTCCATGTACCCTCCTAGACTGAAAGCGGATGCGTTAGCACAACGCGGTTGATGTAGTCGTACGTCTTCACGGCCCGACCGATCAAGCACCGAAACTATGGCACCTCCGAGTTCTAGCACACGTTCAGCTCGATGACGTCCCCCGAACTCCGATCCAGCCGAGTGTCGAGGGAGAGTTCCATCAGCACGGCGGTGTGGTGACACTGTTGATGTTCTACCATCGCAGGGCTTCGCCTAAGCACCGCTACAATGTTATCGAGGAGGACTATGGTGGAGGGGGGCACCACACACGGCTAAGAGATCAAGAGATCAATTGTTGTGTCTAGAGGTGCCCCCCTGCCCCCATATATAAAGGAGCAAGGGGGGAGGGGGCGGCCGGCCAGGGAGGAGGCACGCCATGGGGAGTCCTACTCCCACCGGGAGTAGGACTCCCTCCTTTCCTTGTTGGACTTGGAGAAGGGGGGAAAGAGGAGGGAGAGAGAGGAAGGAAAGGGGGGCGCCGCCCCCCTCTCCTTGTCCTATTTGGACAAGGGGGTGAGGGGCGCGCGGCCCTTCCCTGGCCTCCTCTCCTCTTCTCCACTAAGGCCCACTATGGCCCATTAAGCCCCAGGGGGGTTCCGGTAACCCCTCGGTACTCCGGTAAAATCCCGATTTCACCCGGAACACTTCCGATATCCAAATATAGGCTTCCAATATATCAATATTCATGTCTCGACCATTTAGAGACTCCTCGTCATGTCCGTGATCACATCCGGGACTTCGAACAACCTTCGGTACATCAAAACTCATAAACTCATAATATAACTGTCATCCAAACTTTAAGCTTGCGGACCCTACGGGTTCGAGAACTATGTAGACATGACCAAGACATGTTACCGGTCAATAACCAATAGCGAAACCTGGATGCTCATATTGGCTCCTACATATTCTATGAAGATCTTTATCGGTCAAATCGCATAACAACATACGTTGTTCCCTTTGTCATCGTTATGTTACTTGCCCGAGATTCGATCGTCGGTATCTCAATACCTAGTTTAATCTCGTTACTGGCAAGTCTCTTTACTCGTTATGTAATGCATCATTCCGTAACTAACTCATTAGCTACATTGCTTGCAAGGCTTATAGTGATGTGCATTACCGAGAGGGCCCAGAGATACCTCTCCGACAATCGGAGTGACAAAACCTAATCTCGAAATACGCCAACTCAACATGTACCTTTGGACACTCCTGTAGAGCTCCTTTATAATCACCCAGTTATGTTGTGACGTTTGGTAGCACACAAAGTGTTCCTCCGGTAAACGGGAGTTGCATAATCTCATAGTTGTAGGAACATGTATAAGTCATGAAGAAAGCAATAGCAACATACTAAATGATCAAGTGCTAAGCTAACGGAATGAGTCATGTCAATCACATCATTCTCCTAATGATGTGATCCCGTTAATCAAAATGACAACTCATGTCTATGGTTAGGAAACATAACCATCTTTGATTAATGAGCTAGTCAAGTAGAGGCATACTAGTGACATTAAGTTTGTCTATGTATTCACACATGTATCATGTTTCCGGTTAATAGAATTCAAGCATGAATAATAAACATTTATCATGATATAAGGAAATAAATAATAACTTTATTATTGCCTCTAGGGCATATGTCCTTCACTTCTTGGGTTGAAGTCTCCATCAACGTGGATGTACGATAGCACCACCTATCGGAACCACGACAAAAACATCCGTGTCTCCAATTGTGTTTGCACACTCCAATCCCATCCCTTTACATTCTTGCAAGTTGCATGCTTTACTTTCCGCTACTCATATACTCTTTGCATGCTAGCTTGATATGTATTGTGATTGTTAAACTTGTGCCAAGACTCCACTTCAACTTAAAGAAATTAAAAACTGCACCTTTTCTCACTTAGTGTCTAATCACCCCCCTCTAGACACCTCTTCTCGATCCTTTCAATTGGTATCAGAGCTTTGGTCTCTATTGCTTTGGTTTAAACACCATTGGAGGAAGATGGATGAGTCTACTTTGGGAAGTCTTATACATAGAGTGCCTATACTTGATGGAGAGTATTTTCATGAGTGGAAAAATGAGATGCTTGTGATTTTCAATGAATATCATTTGAACAAGTACATTGCTAGCCCTTGTGCACCTCATGTTGACCCTATGCATCCTACCCTTGATGAGTCGATTGACATGATTCGCAACCTTAGAACTGTTAATCTTATCACTAGAGGCTTGCCTAGAAACTTGATTGGGTGTTTACCTACTCTTAAGTGTTCCTACACCATATGGAAATTTCTTGAGGGACGTTTTCCAAATTATTCCTTGAAAAATCTAGATGAAATTCTCCATAAGTCTATTGCCTTGAGTAAGATGAATTCCAATGATCCTATGTTTGGTGATTGTCTATTTGAGCTTACAAACCTTATGCGTGCCAAAGGAGATGTTGGAATTATTAGTGATATTATTTCCGAAGCAATTAAAATCCATAAAGAGGATCATTGTCAAACTCACTCTAACGAATCACCCTCTCTAGGATTTGATCCACCACATGACGATGTTGAACATGGATACTATGATGAGGATGAGGATAGTGACTTTGATCTTGATGATCCAGTGAGACACTTTGGTCTTATGGCAAATCTTCGGGGATATATGGCAGGAGGAAAGGAAATGGTTCTTGATAGTGGATGTACTGATCACATGACCGGAGATAAAGATATGTTTCATGAGCTTGCTGAAAATGACGGTCCTCGAAAGTATGTCACTTTCAGTGACAACTCAAAGGGTAAGGTGGTTGGCCTCGGTAAGGTGGCCATATCACATGATAGCTCCATACAAAATGTCATGCTCGTTAAATCTCTTGGCTACAATTTACTTTCAGTATCTAGACTTGCTGATTTTGGTTTAAATGTCCTATTCACCGAAGTAGATTGCCAAGTGTTTCTAGAGATAATCATAAAATGGTCTTTACCGGTATACGTAGAGGTGATCTGTACATTGTTAATTTCACTAAAAAGGCTCAACCTAGAACTTGCTTCATCGCTAAATCCTCTAAAGGTTGGTTATGGCATAGACGATTAGGTCATGTTGGTATGCGAAACCTTGACAAACGTATTAAAGGAATCATATCCTTGGCATTAACGATGTCATATTTGATAAGGATAGACTTTGTAGCGCCTGTCAGGCAGGTAAACAGGTTGGAGGGAGGAATCCCGTGAAGAACAGCATGACCACAAGGAGGCCACTCAAGCTACTTCACATGGATCTTTTTGGTCCCAACGCTTACAAAAGTCTCGGTGGAAATTCTTTTGGTCTTGTTATAGTTGATGATTTTTCAAAATTCACATGGGTGTTCTTTCTCGATAATAAATCACAGGTCCAAAAGATCTTCAAAAACTTTGCTAGGAAGGCCCAAAATCAATTTGAAGTGAAGATCAAGAAGGTTCGCAGCGACAATGGAACGGAGTTCAAGAACGCAAATGTGGACACCTTTCTTGATGAAGAAGGGATTTCACATGAGTTCCTGGCTACGTACACACCTCAACAAAATGGAGTTGTTGAGAGGAAGAACTGGACACTCATCGAAATGGCGAGAACGATACTTGATGAGTACATGACGCCAAAGCACTTTTGGGCGGAAGCGGTTGAGACAGCTTGTCACGCAACAAATCGCTTGTATCTTCACAAGCTACTCGGAAAGACGGCATACGAGCTCCTCACCTGTAACAAACCCCAAGTTGGATACTTTCGAGTATTCGGCTCAAAGTGCTAAATTCTTGATAAGCATCATCGTTCTAAATTTGCTCCTAAGTCTCATGAAGGTTTCCTACTTGGTTATGGCTCAAAATCTCACACTTACCGTGTCTACAACAATTTCACCCGAAAGGTTGAAGAAACGGTAGATGTGAAGTTTGATGAATCTAACGGATCGCAAGTAGAGCAATTGCCCATTGATGTAGGAGACAAAGACCCCTCAGAAGCAATCCAAGACTTGTCTATTGGCAAGATTCGTCCAACAGAGGTGAAGGAGAGTACCTTGTCCGTCCAAGTTGAAGCTTCTACCTCACGACAAGGTGAACCAAGAGTTGATATGGAAGCATCCATAAGTGGGACACTCCAAGATGAAGAAAACGAGGAGGTGCATCAAGATGAACGCTAACAACCTCCTTCTCCACCACGACAAGAGAATGACAACGTCAACAATGAAGAAGGCCAAGAAGAAGAACAAGATGAAGAAGATGTTCAACCAAGATCCAAGCAAAAGCTTTCACGAGTTCGAGCAAGAATTGCTAAAGACCATCCCGTCGAGCAAATCTACAATGATATCCAAACCAGAGAATCACTCGCTCTAAAACTCGTTTAGCTAACTTTTGTGAACACTATTCATTCATCTCTAGCATTGAACCTATGAAGGTTGATGAAGCTTTGGAAGATCCGGATTGGATAAACGCCATGCATGAAGAGCTACACAACTTTGAGAGAAATCAAGTGTGGACATTGGTCGAGAAGCCCGACAACAACCATAACATCATCGGTACCAAATGGGTGTTTCACAACAAGCAAGATGAAGATGGACAAGTGGTTCGCAACAAAGCACGTCTCATCACCCAAGGCTACACTCAAGTCGAAGGTATGGACTATGGTGAGACATATGCCCCCGTTGCTAGACTTGAGTCCATTCGCATCTTACTTGCCTATGCTAATCACCATGATATCACCTTGTACCAAATGGACATTAAAAGTGCTTTTCTAAATGGTTAAATAGAGGAGGAAGTTTATGTTAAGCAACCTCCCGGCTTTTGTTAATCCTAAGAAACCTAATCATGTTTACAAACTTTACAAAGCTCTTTATGGTCTTAAACAAGCTCCTAGAGCATGGTATAAATGCTTGACCAAGTTCCTTATTGAAAAAGGCTTTGAAATTGGAAAATTTGATTCTACTCTTTTTACTAAAAGGTTCAATGGAGAACTATTTGTATGCCAAATCTATGTTGATGATATTATATTTGGTTCAACTAACCCTCACTTTAGTGAAAAGTTTGGTAAGCTAATGTTGGAGAAGTTTGAGATGTCAATGATGAGTGAACTCAAATTCTATCTTGGTTTGCAAATCAAGCAAACTAAGGAAGGTACCTTTGTCTCTCAAACGAAGTACACCAAGGACTTATTCAAGAAGTTCAATATGCAAGAATGCAAAGCTATGACTACACCCATGCCTACTAGTGGACATCTTGATTTGACCAAAGATGGTGAACCGGTTGATCAAAAGGTTTATTGCTCTATGATTGGTTCATTGTTATATCTATGTGCTTCACGTCCCGATATTATGCTAAAGTGTGTGCATATGTGCACTATATCAAGCCGCTCCTAAAGAATGTCATCTTAAGGCCGTGAAAAGGATAGTGAGATACTTAATCCATACACCAAATTTTGGCATTTGGTATCCTAAGAGGGCCTCTTTTAATCTTGTTGGCTACTCCGACTCGGACTATGCCGGTGACAAGGTTGATAGAAAGTCCACTTCGGGCACTTGTCAATTTATTGGTAGATCTCTTGTGTCTTGGTCTTCCAAGAAACAAAACTCGGTATCCTTATCCACCGCCGAAGCGGAATACATTGCCGCTGGTTCATGTTGTGCTCAATTACTTTGGATGGCCCAAACTCTTAAAGATTATGGGATATGTGTGAAACATGTTCCATTACTTTGTGACAATGAAAGTGCTATCAAGATTGCTCACAATCCCGTGCAACATTCTCGAACTAAGCATATTGAAGTTTGTCATCATTTCATTCAAGATCATGTTGCCAAAGGGGACATTAATCTTAAGCATGTTCGCACCGAAAAGCAATTAGCGGATATTTTCACTAAACCACTTGATGAGAAAGTGTTTTGCAGGTTAAGAGGGGAATTGAACATCATTGATGCTTCAAACTTGGAGTAGGAACTCCATCTGATACATGCAAGTCATGATCCCATGACTAATCCTTGATATTTCTCTTATGATGATAATCTTATGTCTTGGATATATTTGCACCTTTCATGTTATCTAACCCGTGTAGGTACTTGGATGAATCTAAATCTATGAGATTGCAACTCACTCACATCTTGAGCGATCTCTACATCACCAAGTCTCTACTCAATGGTGGTTGAAGACAAGGAAGCACGAAACAATTCGAACATATCTTTTGACAAATTATATGTTGAGTTTCATGATTGTCATTTTGGATACACAAGTGCTCTTCCTTGCAAAAACTAAACCATGTAGGTAGATGAACTCAAATTCCAAGTGGTGCTCCCAACTCTTGATGACCTACATCAACCTTGAGTAACCCACATAAGTTCAACTACATGATCACGATCAACACCACCACCCAAGGTATGTTATTCCATCTAAGAGAAGCTTTATTCCAGGTCATGAGTCAAAGCAACTCGACAAGATGTGAATACATCAAGATGCTTAAACGAAAAATGGTAACCCCATTTTGAGCTTAAATGATGAGTATGACCTATGATCAAGTGATCTCACTTGACTCCTAAGTCAATATACTCTAACATAGGTGACTTTGTCGCCGACCAATTCTAGATGGAGTTCTCGTGTGTTCCTTTCTGTGCTCTTGCATTTGTCTCATGCACATTTGTTTCCCCTTTCAAAAAAAACTTCATCTAGATTTCTTTAATGTTTCTTCTCTTTTATTTTCTGTTCTGCATTCCCTGCATCCAATTCCTTGCAAATCCTTTTGAGATCTTACTTGACTAGTGAGCTGAGGTGACAAGTGTTTTATCTGTGATGAATTCGGTCACACCGGTCTGTTGCTTTCGGCCTAACCGAATCCATTCGGTGCAACCGAAGCACAAAACTCGAAGCCACCGACTTCACAGCAGGAAAGACATGTTGCCACTTGTTTCTGCATTTTTTCTTGATCCAACTCCACTCAATGAATCTTGTCCTGTACCAGCATCACATTCAACTTGCTGCTTTTTTCTGTGACTCAAGGACCAAACCCATTTGTGACAAAAATCCAAAAGAACCCTTCATGGAAATTGATGTCAAAGGGGGAGAGAGATCACATCAAAGCTTAATCATATCTATAGGGGGAGAGAACTCAAGGGGAGAAAGAGTAATCATCAAGGACCCCAGATGCTTGGTGTTCAAGAGGAGAGAAGTCACATGTCTTCAAGAGGGGAAAGACATGTTCATATGTGCTTGTTTGCATTAGCTCTATTTATTTTCTTTGAGCTCTGTTTTTGCTCTGATTTTCTAGTCCCTATCTTCTCCCAATATCCCATGCTAGATTTAGGGGGAGCAAGACATCTAAGGGAAGGAAGTCCTTGAAATCATTGCACATCTTTACCTTTGGGGACATGTCTATATCCAATGTGGTACTCAGTACTCACTCTCTACATGTCATCCCAGTCTTGGTACTCTTGTGGTTTCTTTTGTTTGCTCTGGCTAGTAGGTGTATCTGTGTTATCTAACCTTGTTTACGCAGGTTCATTTCTTCCTAAGCCAACTCAAGACCACAAGGTAAGTATATGCATCACAGTCATGTGTATGAGGAATTCTTGCTGATGTAAATACTGTTTGCAAGAAGAACTCATGAGCATGAAGGTACATTTCCCATATTCACATCATTTGCTCTGATGCATATAGCCAAGATACATGTAACACTTGCTTACTCTGTCAAGACTATGCATTCACATGCTCCTATATTCCATATTCACATGATTGCATACATGTAGGGGGAGCCTATGCATGTTACATGTCTTTCCAAGGCTTTACCTGTTATTCTCTATATCTTTATCTAAAGCTTTGATGTATGTTGCCATCAATTACCAAAAAGGGGGAGATTGAAAGCACAAGTGCTCCCTGGGTGGTTTTGGTAATTAATGTCTCAAACTACCTTCTCACATCCACATATGACCCAAACCAAAAGTCCAACTCGGCCCTACCGATTCTTTCTATCTGGTGCCACCGAGTTCAGATGTCATAGCCACTGCCACAAACCCTAGGCAAATCGGTCTCAGTGATAGGGATCTCGGTCTCACCGAGATGGGTTTGTAATCTCTCTGTGTATGTCCATTACCCAAATTGGCCCCACCGAGTTTGTGTAATCGGTCCTGCCGAGATTACAATGCAAACTCTGTGTTCCTCTTCGTAACATATCGGTCCAACCGAGATGAGCGAATCGGTCTCACCGAGTTTGCTTGACCAACCCTTTGTGTGTCCATTACCAAAATCGGTCTCACCGAGTTTGTGTAATCGGTCTCACCGAGATTACGTTATGCCCTAACCCTAACCATATCGGTCCTACCGAGTTGCATGTCGGTCCCACCGAAAATCCTAACGGTCACATGATTTGCTGAATCGGTCCGACCGAGTTTCTCAATTTGGTCCCACCGAGATTGGTAAGTTGTGTGTAACGGTTAGATTTTGTGTGGAGGCTATATATACCCCTCCACCCACTCTTCATTCGTGGAGAGAGCCATCAAAACGTGCCTACACTTCCAGCCTATATTTTCTGAGAGAGAACCACCTACTCATGTGTTGAGGTCAAGATCTTCCATTCCTACCATATGAATCTTGATCTCTAGCCTTCCCCAAGTTGCTTTCCACTCAAATCTTATTTCCACCAAATCCAAATCCTGTGAGAGAGAGTTGAGTGTTGGGGAGACTATCATTTGAAGCACAAGAGCAAGGAGTTCATCATCAACACACCATTTGTTACTTCTTGGAGAGTGGTGTCTCCTAGATTGGCTAGGTGTCACTTGGGAGCCTCCGACAAGATTGTGGAGTTAAACCAAGGAGTTTGTAAGGGCAAGGAGATCGCCTACTTCGTGAAGATCTACCCCTAGTGAGGCAAGTCCTTCGTGGGCGACGGCCATGGTGGGATAGACAAGGTTGCTTCTTCGTGGACCCTTCGTGGGTGGAGCCCTCCGTGGACTCGCGCAGCTGTTACCCTTCATGAGTTGAAGTCTCCATCAACGTGGATGTACGATAGCACCACCTATCGGAACCTGGACAAAAACATCCGTGTCTCCAATTGCGTTTGCACACTCCAATCCCATCCCTTTACATTCTTGCAAGTTGCATGCTTTACTTTTTGCTGCTCATATACTCTTTGCATGCTTGCTTGATATGTATTGTGATTGTTAAACTTGTGCCAAAACTCCACTTCAACTTAAAGAAATTAAAAACTGCACCTTTTCTCACTTAGTGTCTAATCACCCCCCCCCCCTCTAGACACATCTTCTCGATACTTTCAGTTGATCTGAGTATTGATCTAAAAAAGATGTTGATTCATGTCAGGATGCAGTTCCTGCGAGGAGGGAAGTATGGTCAACCTCGAGATCATGTTTCCAAAATGAGGCTGGATTACACACAAAGTTCCCGTTCCCTAATGATGATGGATTAGACAGATGGTGCAAATTCCCAGATGACGCTGGACTACACACAAGCCAGGTGGAGTCGTCAACTATTCGTGTCCTCGTTTCTCTAGTAAAGGCTGAAAGAAAGCGTGCAGCAACCCTTGAGAATGTAGCTGAGTTCTTGAAGAAGTGAAAAGAGCAATCAGATGCTCTCTTCACCCAAGCCAAAGAAGATATGGAAGAAGCCAGAAAGAAGCTAGCAGAGGCAGAGCAGGCTAGGCATCTCCTGCTATCTAAAACTGTTGTCAACACAAATTTTTCTTCATTATAGCTAGGTTCAAGTGTTTATCCAGTCAACATGCCTGTTGTGACGTCCATGCATCTACTAATGTGGCAGAAAATAAATTTTTTTGGGTCATGTAATAACAACAACTACATTCCAAAAAATAACAGATGAAGCATTGGACATGGTATAGTTCATACGCAAGCCCAACATTCCAAGTTCAACTTCCACATTAAACTCATGTTCACAGATATCTGCACATTCATAGATAATGTCTAGTTCCTACTACCAGTGCGAGCACAACAAGTCAAGACAATACATAACAAATTATATTTTGGACATTTTTTGACTAAACGCGAATAACTTCTGGAGGCAGGTATAATATTTCTAATGCAGGCCGCGACTGGGGTCCACGATGTTTTGAGCCAAACCAGGCAACACACCGGGTGTCTGCCAGCGACGCAGTGGTCGTAGCATTCGTGGGTCCCCAGCGGCGGCGGCTCCCGACCTTGGTGTTGGCGGTGGCCACCCAGTCGGCTTTTATGCCAGAGAACTTGTTGTCCTGCTCACTGGATGTTATGGGGAGTGTTGAAAATGGTGCAATGAGGGTATGGGGAGCGGTGGTGTGGTGTGGTTCTTTCCAGGCATCTGGCCTCGTTTAAATTGCGGGCGGACGAGAGGAGCCAACCGGCGTTGTGTTCTAAAATGCCGACCGTCTCGCGGAAGGACGTGTTGCCGGCACACGTGCGGATTCAATGGAGGCAAGCGGAACAGTATGAAGCCAGTTGCATGCGGCGAGGAGGCGTGTTCAGCCTGGCCTACAGCAAGTGGGGCCCTCTTGGCTGGTGCGTCGGTTCAATGCCTGCGCTATGAGAGGTCGCATCCATGTCAGAGCAATCACTCCCTCCAATCCTATTTTGTTTGGGTATAACAAAATCTCGTTTTCCATTCACATTTTACAAGTAAAATTCATGGACAAACTTTGACCCAAAATACGGTGGGATTAGTAAACCAGGACGGAGGTAGTAGTTATGAATTCCATTTTTGCTCCATACCAATCATTCTAAAAACTAGTACTTATAACGCGCCATTGAAAATCGGAACTCTTACCCCGCTAAAAAATGATATTTTAAACGTGGCTACTCGACCAGTGGCGACTGGCGAGCCACCGCCTCCAGGTCGTCCACCTGTGGTCCCGACCATCAACTTCTATGGATCAAATTATCATGCAAGCTGACTATTCCTACAAAGGAGCGCTGCACCACGTACTACCCGGTACCCGCACATGCAGCAATCGTGCACCTAGGGTTTTAGGGTTTATTTTTTTATGGCGCCTTTACGTAACTCTCATGTGTGTGAGACGGCGAGAGATGGACTGCGTGCGTGTGCCTCTTCTCTTCGTATATGTACTCCACCATTTTTCTGGTGTCCAAAAAAAATATACAATAGTAATAACTAGCAATGTGCCAATGCGTTGCCACACGATCAAATTAGATTAATACATATTCACTGATTTGATAGAAAAGAGTCTAGTTTTGAAATACGTATATTAGTAAAAAAATGTTATGTTTCACTCAAAATGTATTCCTTTGGTGGTTTTTATGAGATAAGGGAGGAATGTGGTTGGTTTCAAGATTCAAGAAGTGGTATATCTCTACTCTTATAAAAAAAGTTAGTGATGATGGTGTGCCTACCATCCTGCAATATAGGCCGTCCGATTTATATCTGACGGATAGGAAGGAAACTATGGCAATTTTGCAAAAAGATACCCACACCCCTCTCCACATTTGCAAATAAGGCCTACCCTCATTCATCATTATCTCCCACAAGATAAACTACTCATACAAATGCATCTTGATGTTCCCTGCAACGCATGGGCATCTTGCTAGTTGTTGCAAAAAGCCCGTGTGTGTGTGTGGTGTGTGTGTCTGAGAGAGAGAGAGAGAGAGAGAGAGAGAGAGAGAGAGAGAAGGAGGAGGAGGAGGAGGAGGACGGAGTGCCTGTGTGACAAAGACACAAAGAGTGTGTGTGCGAGAGGTATCACCATAAAATGAGGCGATAGTGTGTGTGTGCACGATCGAGACGGTGTGTCTCAAGAAGGGACAAAAAATCTACATAGATACAAGGAGCGCGAGAGAGACATGTACGAGATAGTGGAAGCAAGAGTGTGTGGGTGTATAGACCTATCTGGATGCTAGTCGATCAATGTTTGTGAGAGAAATACGAGTCGGGGTTGCGAAAGCAAGAGTTTTGTGTGTCTGTGAGAGAGATGGTAGTCGGGAAGGGGAGTGGAATCAGGAGCTGTGTGTGTGTGAGAGAGAGAGAGAAAGGGAGGGGTGTTTTTCTGATCAGTAAACAAATGAATAATGTTAGATTTATAACTGAGATGAAGATGCAAAGGAGACCGCAACAAACATTGTGTGTGCGGGAGAGAGTAATTTTAGTGGTAGGAGTCATATCTAGAGACATATGGTGTGCGTAAGAGAACCCTGGAGAGAAAGACAAAGTGAAAGATGAGTGAGAGTGTGTGTGTGTGTGGCAGTGAAAAAGAAAGCTTAGGTACCTAGTGATACCAGAGAATGATAGAGACGTGAGAGATAATGAAAACTGTGTAATGTATAATGATAGGGAGAGCGTGACACTTCTCAAGGAGATGTCGAGAGACCATGTTTGCGAAAATATAGGAGAAACAGGAAGTGAGCGTGCGGGTGAGCTGGAGAAAAGAGAGTGATAGCTACATGAAGGAGCATGCGAGAGAGATGGGCGTGAAAGGAGATTCAAATATTTAGTTGTGTGTATAGAAAATGTCAACATAAAAGTGATTCAAATATTTGAATTCAAGATGATGATACATGTAATTCATACTCAAACCAAAATTGATCTATCAAACATGCATACTCATATGAATTCACGCGCATCTATGTCATTTAAAATGTAGATATTACCGATCCATACATTTTAGTAGAACATAATTTGGTTTAAATTTTTTGTACTCAACCTTATGATTTTGAGATCATTGTATTTGTAAATCATATTATATATATATATATATATATATATATATATATAAAGGAGCAGAATTCTTTGTTGTGCTTTTGAAAGTATATATATAAAAATGATGTATATATAATTTTATTCCAATCGAAAATGGATCCTGCCCGAACAAAAATAGAATACAAAATGGATTGGAATTGAGCTGGCACGGTAAATGTGCAAGCTTTTTCTCAAAAAATTGAACGAAGCGGCCAAGCTCGCAGTAACCGCCCGAAAGAAAAATATGGGAGATGGAAATTACCGCATGTCTCTGACATGCAACACATGCCGGCTCGATTTCAATAGGTCTTGATAGGGGCAGGTTTGTAATTTCACTCAAACGTGACATAACCGCCTCTCATCCGGATTCATACACGGTGGGCGCCAAACAAACTCTCCTCGGCCGAAATCTCCGGCGGCAAATATTTGGTGTATGCGAGATTACCGTCCTATCCCCAACCGACTATTATTGTTGTGATGTAGGAAATTTTAAATGGGGGCTAAGTTCGTTTCCTCACATTTGAGACAAGCGCACCCTGAAGGCATGGTCCCCCCTTCCTCTCTCCCTCCATTTCCCCATTCAAATTCCGTGGGTGCCAAAACACCCTGTCCACCCCAGCCTCCTCTGTCCGCCACCCCATCCACCACCGTCCTCCTCCACCATGTCGGAGCTGATACCCCGACGTCGTCGTCCATTACAAGAGATCGACCTCTCTCATCCACGGCTTTGGACCAGGATCCTTGATTCTCGTCCTCTCGCCTCATCTGCGCTGTTGTCCTCCTTGCCGAGGCCGCTCGTACGACCGTCTCGTCCACCGCGCCGGGATATTTCCCTCGCCGCCACCGCCTGCCCTCCTAGATCTGCTTCCACGCCGCCGACAGCCATCGCTACCGCAGCACCCTCAACGCCTCAGCACATGCTTACACGATGCAACACCAGAGGCGGTACTCTTTCGTATCTGGTTATTTATGTCAGCAATAAAATAGATCCCCACTGCTTTACTGTGATTTCTTGTCCATCACTTAGAATCTTAATTGTTAGTTGAAAGAAAACATTGGTTGTGAAGTTGCCTTTGTCCCGTTTGCACCTTCAGATCTGCCATGGCATGATCAACACTATACTCTCAATGCTTATGGTTATCCCCTTTTATATTCCACACTAGTAAAATGACAGTAGAATAAATTTCAAAATTGGGCCAGTCGATTTTTGAGAGCTCGCCGGAGTTCGCCAGAGGGAAGGAAGGGGCTTGAGTGGGGATGGTGGTTGTGGGGGGCGGTGGCCTGGCGGTGGTGAGGCCTCACTGAAGAAAGAAAATTCGACACGGTAGTGTGGGGGTGGCGGAGGAACACATGCGGTGGGGGCGGTTCAGGGGAGGGCGGGGGGGAGGGGGTGGTTCGGCCGGCGGCCCGTGCGGTGCTCTGTAGGGGAAGAATCAGAGACGAGGAAGAAGAAGGGTTAGGAGACATAGGATCTTCATCCAACCGCCTGAAATGGTTGACTGACCCAAATGATGAAAGTCTTGTGACTAGCATGCAGACATTCCTTTATATTCAGTACCATCATCATAGCTGCTTAGCACTGCTCCTCAATCCATCAAGCTAAACAACGTGCCACTCATAATTCCAAACTTGTTGCTCAAATATGAATCAGATATGATGCTGATATTACTAAAACAGATAAGGTTTAATTGGTCAGCTAATGTTCCTACTTTACTTTCGAAAAGCATGTGCAACACATATAGAGAGACAACAGGGAGTTGCATTCTTAATGCGCTCTGGTTCATCATGTGTGGGCACTGCGCAATGAACATTTTATTATCCAAAATCTTCTTGCTCTTCTTTAGCATGTTCCTCTTCTGTTCTTCTTTAATAAGTACTCTCTCCGTTCCTAAATACAAGTCTTTGTATAGATTCCACCATAGAATACATATGGAGCAAAATGAGGGAATAACCACTCTAAGATGTATCTGTATACATCTGTATGTGATCCATAGTGAAAATCTCTACAAAGACTTATATTATGAAATTGAGGGAGTATGATAGTAGTACTGTATGTTCCTTGTAGTGAAGAGGAGCAGGGACATTTGTAGTGTAGAGGTCTATTCGGTCGGCTGTGATGGAAACATTCAACTCTTCGGGCCTCTTTGATTCGTAGGATTTTGTAAACATAGGAATATGAATTGTAGTGGCCTACCCACTTGAATCCTATAAGATTAGCAAGGAAATGCGGGGAGCTGTGTCGCCTTTGAGAGTTACACTGATATTAATAGTACGGCACCTTCAATTGAAGAGAGCTGGTATCCGAAGCCTTTCTAGTCGTACAGTATATTATGAACCTATCATCTGGCAACTATCCTTACTTATGGAGCCTATTTTTTGTGTACTTGTGCCAGATAATATTAATGCACACACCATATTACAGCACACATGAGCTCTCTCATCAGAATCCGGTGATAGCACACAAGGGTTTATAGGGAGCCCCTATATTAGAATATCCTCTGCATTACAAAGATAATCTCACTACTATTTATGTTTTCATGCTTCTCAGATATTTTACGTAATCATAATGAATATCAGAATCCGCGCATCAGAAGAATATTGTGGAACACTACAAGGACTAACAAAATTGGCACCAAGGCATTGAGTGCCATCCTGGATGCAATGAAACTCATGCGCTCCCCACCTGCAGATTCTTGTTCAAAATATGGTCCTAATGACTATTATGACGTCGAGGAGTCGAAGGCAGATGGCCTGTCCTGTTCACCCACAAGGTGCCTGTTCTAATTTGGCAAGGTTTTATTGATTGTGCATATCTTGCATAAGGTGTCTTGCATTTCTTCTACTTTGTTGCACCGCCATCTGCTTAGTTTACTCATCATATATGTCAAGGTGCCATGCCTATCCATTATCAATACATATTCCATATGTCATCATACCATGTTTTTTCACTCAAATGTTGTTCTTGTGCATCAGACATAAAAAAGGAAGAGGGTGATTGCCGATCCTGAAGGGGCACCAGCAAAGTCCTTGAAAAACGTGGTGGTGCCGGAGAAATCAGACACCACCCCACTTGTATTGGCTCTACAACCAGCGACACAAAATATAGGACCGACTCCAGCAGACTGTACCCATACTTCATTGGCCACACCACTAGCCCCACCACACAGTACCTGCACTCCCGCAAAAGGTATGCCGATTTCAGTTGCCATAGTACCAGCCGTACCACAGAAAAATCCCACTCCAGCAAAAAGTAGAGCAAGTCCACTGGCCGAAGACCTATCCCAACTGCATAGATGGCCAATTCCTGCAGATTGGAACCCCATTCCAGTTATTCCTAGTTTGAAAGACAATGCTTTCAATGTTCTTAGGGACTACGTGCATATATTCCCATCATGGGAAGATTATAGTGAAGACAAACACCATTTTTCACATCTTCCTGTCCCACTTATGTGTAAGTGCTATTATTCATGGTGATTGTTTTGCTGTTTTCTGCTGATTGAACACATCAATGATTTACATTACATTGTTGTAAGTAGGCCAGGTTCAACCTGGATAGTCATGACAAGCAAAGCTTGCTTGCGCTTTTCAAGGAAGCATTGCAGCAATATCGGTGTTACCTGAGGAAATCACACTTTGATAGCAAGTCTATAAACGAATTTCTGGTGAAGTCTCATGTGCTAAATTTAGAAGACATTGAATGGAAAAACCTTGTTATGCACTGGTCTCGTTCCGAGGATGAGGTACTATCTATGATATCACATGACAATTTGAACTTCTACTTTTCTGCATGTGCCTTACGGATCTCTTTTGCAAGAAATATGCTCGAAGAAGAATTCCAATTTGAAAAGAACCACAGGATATCGCAAATATGTTGCCCGCTTCTTTGCTCCTGTTAGTACTTGTTGTCATGTATCGTACTTGCATTCATACCTGGTTCATTATGTGACAGCAATATGCATGATAGCTTGCTTATCAATTGTTCGCTCCAAATTATCTGATCTGTATTAATGGTTACATTAGTGTAGAATATATCCAATGCCAATGAAAAAGTTTAGCTCTGCATTGTTCTTGTAAGTACCTGTTGTCCTTTATCAGTGTACTTATATTGACAGCTAGTTGTTCATGTACCATCACTCTGCAGCTTATTTTCCTTTGCCCTCCATTTTCTACACATCAGATCTTTATTTACTCTTACCATAAGGTTGGATAACACTGATGGTACTGAAGAAGTTTAGCTCTGCATTGCACTTGGCTGTACCTTTTACCTGTATCGTTGTACTTACATTTATAGCTACTTGGTTATGTAGCATCACTCTTCATCTTATCTTAAATATTCTCTATTTTTTGTTATATTATCACATCTATATTTACTCTTAACAAAATGCAGAATAAAGGCAATGGTTATGAAGAAGATTTTGTGGTAAACTTCTTGAATTGCCCCCCCCCCATCAGCATGGGCAAGGGCTTTGTCGAGCCGGTCTTCACCACTAATGTAAGTTTGTCCTTCTCAAGCCTTCAAACTTTGTTGTGTATATTTGGTTAGGCATGGCTGCAACAACTGTTTATTTTTGGTGTTTACATCAAATTGCACGTTTAAAGTTTATTATGTAGTTCATAAACAAAAGTTTGTCCTTCTCAATTTAAGTTTTCAGTTGTACAACCAAGTTCCTTATTCATACCATGTAAATTTAACTATACAGCGCAAGTCGTCTTCTTTTGCACTGCATGTATGCTTCTGTTCTTGATCCGTAATCCAGTGGTGTGGTGAACCTACCCACTATAGCACAATGTCATATTCTGCATTGTCTTAACTATGAACAATGTCATATCATTCTACTACTATTTAAACTGTCTCTTTATTTGCCAATCTAAAATGGGATAAATTGATTGCACACTAACCATTGATACTTATGAGTTCTTGCTCTGTAATCCAGTGGTGTCGTGAAGCTGTCAACTCCTTCACAATGTCAATTCCTGCCATGTCTTAACTTGAACAATTCCATATTGTGTTAGTGCTATTTTAAACTGTGTCACTTTATTCGTCAATAAGAAATGTGATGAATTGTCAGCACTGATACTTATATGTGCAAAACCTGTCATATGTCTGCTTGTTTCTCTTTCAGAGTGAGGAGGATATAAGCATCAAACAAGCGTAGTCTCATCAGCTTGCTCAGCTGATTGCGCTACAGCTCCTGAGCAGGGCTAACCTTTCTTGAACTCTATTGAAGTGCTGTCGGTTTTGTATATTATTTTGTCGGCGTGTTTATTTGCACTGGTGGCGATCTTTGATGCCCAGTGTATGTAATCTGCTGCCTGCTTGTGCTTTATTATCATAGTGGTGAACTTTGATGCCGAGTGGATGTAATATGCCGTAATTTCTTTATTGTATAGTCTAGGTTTTTCTTATTCTTGATGCTGTAGTTATTTTACTGTATAATATATCCTGTCTTCGCTTCATGAAAAGTAAATCGGCCAAACTGTAAAATTATGGTACATAATCAGGCCGTGATCACTGTGTATGGGCCACATCATGGGCCCAGTCATCTTGGTCTGTTAACAGGCCTTTAATAGGCTGAGTAAACCATCGGCCCTATTTTCGCAAGAAAAATCAATGGGCTTTTAGGAGGCTCAAAAGTAGGTTGGGCCTGAAACGTGCCGAACAGCTCACGGGCAGACAGCAGGCCGAAATAGACCCCAGCCCATGATTGTGCCAATCACATCACAAGCCGTTAACATGCCAAAATTGTCTCGGTCCTTGTTTGGCCCAATCAGACTATCGGCAGTGAGCAGGCCGGATGCAAAGCGGGCCATTGTTAGGCCCAACTATATGACGGGCTTTTAACAGGCCGAAATAAATATAGGGCCGAAATATTAAATGGGCCTTTAATAGGCCGAAACTAATATCAGGCTGTATTGCTAAATGGGCCTTTAGCAAACAGAAATCCTAACCGGGCCTCAAGTGGGCCCAAAAGCATAGGGTCCAGTTGACGGGCCGAATCTGATATGGTCCATAATTTAGCCCAAAGGCTCTTAAAGGAATGGATCTTATATGCGCCAATATGGCCCAAAACGTGGTAAACTATTAACGGGTCGGATCTCATATGGGCCCTTATTAGGCCCAAAATATGACAGGATGTTAATGGACTGGATCAAATATGGGCCGACATTTGGCCCAAATCATGGTAGCATGTTAACGGCCCATCCCACTGGTGTCTTTAAAATCTTGTGGGCCTTTAGCTGGGCCGGCCCGTTATGGTCTACAAAATCTTGTGGGCCTTTAGCTGGGCCGGCCCATTATGGTCTGCAAAGTCTTGTGGGCCTTTAGCTGGGCCGGCCCATAATGGTCTGCAAATTTTTGTGGGCCTTTAGCTGGGCTGGCCCATTATGGTCTGCAAAATTTTGTGGGCCTTTAGTTGGTCCAGCCCATTTAATCTTTATGGGCCACTTTTGGGCCAATCCATGTGTCAACATATCATAGGCGCATCTCGCCCATTGGATGAGTGACATCTGTGCCAACGCCGAGCTGACACGTGGTTCCGTCGGCCAATGAGAATTTTACACATGGAAAATCACCATTGGTCGTAGCTGTTAGCGGGTTATCGGATCCAAAACCGGTCCAAATAGCTTAATGGCGACCTGTTATGGTGGATGCCACGTGTCGGTCACCCTTGACGAAAGCACTTCTATGACACGTGATCTATCGTCATGGAAGTGGACACTTCCGTGATGATAATTTTGGTATTGTCATGGAACACTTCTACGACAACACAGGTTGACTATCTTGATTCTGTCATAAAATCGTCATGGATGCACATGCATGACAGAAAACGTGACCTACTGTGACAAACACGTATCATCACGGAAGTGTATTTTTTTGTAGTGTCATTTTTGTTCTTGAGGTCACAGGAGAAATCTTGTTGCAAGTAATCATGTGAACTTGATATGTGTTCTATATTTTGATGATATGTATGTTGTGATTCCCTTAGTGGTGTCATGTGAACGTCGACTACATGACACTTCACCATATTTGGGCCTAAGGGAATGCATTGTGGAGTAGTTATTAGATGACGGGTTGCGAGAGTGACAGAAGCTTAAACCCTTGTTTATGCGCTATTCCGTAAGGGACCGGTTGGATCCAAAAGTTTAATGCTATGGTTAGAATTTAGTCTTAATACTTTTCTCGTAGTTGCAGATGCTTGCGAGAGGGTTAATCATAAGTAGGAGGTTTGTTCAAGTAAGAACAGAACCTAAGCACCGGTCCACCCACACATCAAATTATCAAAGTAGCGAACGCGAATTAAGCCAACATGATGAAAGTGACTAGTTGAAATTCCCGTGTACCCTCAAGAACACTTTGTTTATCATAAGAGACCGTTTTGGCCTGTCCTTTGTGTCAAAAGGATTGGGCTACCTTGCTGCACGTTCGTTATACTATTGTTACTTGCTTGTTACAAATTATCTTGCTACCAAACTACTCTGCTACTTACAATTTTAGCACTTGCAGGCATTACCTTGCTGAAAACCACTTGTCATTTCCTTCTGCTCCTCATTGGGTTCGACACTCTTACTTATCGAAAAGGCTACAATTGACCCCATATACTTGTGGGTCATCAGCTTGCCATTCTTATTGAAGTTTCCTTTCTTTCCCTTGCCCTTTTTCTTGAAACTAGTGGACTTTGTTAGCCATCAATACTTGATGCTATTTCTTGATTTCTACCTTTGCCAATTTCAGCATCGCGAAGAGCTCGGGAATTGTTTTCGTCATCCCTTGCATATTATAGTTCATCATGAAGTTCTAGTAGCTTGGTGATAGTGACTAGAGAACTCTGTCAATCACTATCTTATCTGGAAGATTAACTCCCACTTGATTCAAGAGATTGTAGCACCCAGACATTCTGAGCACATGCTCACTGGCTGAGCTATTCTCCTCCATCTTGTAAGCAAAGTACTTGTCAGAGGTCTCATACCTCTTAACACGGGCATGAGTCTGAAATATCATTTTCAGCTCTTGGAACATCTCATATGCTCCATAGTGTTCAAAACATTTTTGAAGTCCCGGTTCGAAGTCGTAAAGCATGGCACACTAATCTGTTAAGTAGTCATCATATCGAGCTTGCCAAACGTTCATAACATCTGCATCTGCTCCTGCAATAGGTTAGTCACCTAGTGGTGCGTCAAGGACATAATTCTTCTGTGCAGCAATGAGGATAATCCTCAGATCACGGATCCAGTCCGCATCATTGCTACTATCATCTTTCAACTTAGTTTTCTCTAGGAATATATCAAAAACATAGGGGAGCTATAACGCGAGCTATTGATCTACAACATAATTTGCAAATACTATCAGGACTAAATTCATGATAAATTAAGTTCAATTAATCATATTACTTAAGAACTCCCACTTAGATAGACATCCCTCGAGTCATCTAAATGATCACGTGGTCCAAATCAACTAAACCATGTCCGATCATCACGTGAGATGGAGTAGTCATCAATGGTGAGCATCTCTATGTTGATCATATCTACTATATGATTCACATTCGACCTTTCAGTCTCTAGTGTTCCGAGGCCATGTCTGTACATGCTAGGCTCGTCAAGTTTAACCCGAGTATTCCGCATGTGCAAAACTGTCTTGCACCCGTTGTATGTGAACGTAGAGCCTATCACACCCGATCATCACGTGGTGTCTCGGCACGAAGAACTGTCACAATGGTCACTTATACCTTGAAATTTAGTTAAGGGATCATCTTATAATGCTACCGCCGTACTAAGCAAAATAAGATGCATAAAAGATAAACATCACATGCAATCAAAATATGTGACATGATATGGCCATCATCATCTTGTGCTTTTGGTCTCCATCTCCAAAGCAACATCATGATCTCCATCGTCACCGGCTCGACACCTTGATCTCCATCGTAGCATTGTGATGGTCTCGCCAACTATTGCTTCTACAACTATCGCTAACGCATAGTGATAAAGTAAAGCAATTACATGGCGTTTGCATTTCATACAATAAAGCGACAACCATAAGACTCCTGCCAGTTGCCGATAACTTCTACAAAACATGATCATTTCATACAATAACATATATCACATCATGTATTGACCATATCACATCACAACATGCCCTGCAAAAACAAGTTAGACGTCCTCTACTTTGTTGTTGCAAGTTAGATGGCTGCTACGCGCTTCTAGCAAGAACCGTTCTTACCTACGCATCGAAACCACAACGGTGTTTTGCCAAGTTTGTTGTTTTAACCTTCAACAAGGACCGGCCGCAGTCAAATTCGATTCAATTAAAGTAGGAGAAACAGACACCCGCCAACCACCTTTATGCAAAACTAGTTGCATGCCTGTCGATGGAACCGGTCTCATGAACGTGGTCATGTATGGTTGGTCTGGGACGCTTCATCCAACAATACCGCCGAATCAAAATAAGACATTGGTGATAAGTAGTATGACTATCACCGCCCACAACTCTTTGTGTTCCACCCGTGCATATCATCTACGCATAGACCTGGCTCGGATGCCACAGTTGGGGAACGTAGCATGCAATTTCAAAAAAAATCCTACGCTCACGCAAGATCTATCTAGGAGATGCATAGCAATGAGAGGGGGGAGAGTGTGTCCATGTACCCTCGTAGACCGAAAGCGGAAGCGTTTGACAACGCGGTTGATGTAGTCGAACTTCTTCTTGTTCCGACCGATCAAGCACCGAATGTACGACACCTCTGAGTTCTGCACACGTTTAGCTCGATAACATCCATCGAACTCTTGATCCAGAAAAGTGTCGAGGGAAAGTTTCGTCAGCAAGACGTCGTGGTGACGGTGATGGTGAAGTGATCCGCGCAGGGCTTCGCCTAAGCACTACGCGAATATAACCGAAGGCGTAAACTGGGGAGGGGGCGCCACACGGCTAGGAATCAATGTTGTGTCCTAGGGGCGCCCCCCGGTATATAAAGGAGGGAGGAGAGGAGGCCGACCCTAGGCGCACCCCAAGTAGGAGGAGTCCTACTTGGGATCCTAGTAGGATTCAGACCCCCTCCTTTTACCGGAGGGGGAAAGGGGGAAGAAGAGAAAGGGGGAGAAGGAAAGGGGGGCACTGCCCCCTCCCCTTGTCCAATTCAGACTCCTCCCTGGTGGGGGGCACGCCACCCCTTTGTGGGCTGGTATGCCACCCTCCTATGGCCCATGTGGCCCATATCTTCCCCCGAGGGTTCCGGTAACCTCCCCGGTACTCTGATATGTACCCGATACATTCTGGAACACGTCCGAATACTACCTTACAGTATATCAATATTTACCTCTCGGCCATTTTGAGACTCCTCGTCATGTCCATGATCTTATCCGGGACTCCGAACAAGATTCGGTCACCAAATCACATAACTCATATAATACAAATCGTCATCGAACGTTAAGCGTGCGGACCCTACGGGTTCGAGAACTATGTAGACATGACCAAGACTCCTCTTCGGTCAATAACCAATAGCGGAACCTAGATGCTCATATTAGTTCCCACATATTCTACAAAGATTTTTATCGGTCGAACCATTATGACCACATACGTTATTCCCTTTGTCATCGGCATGTTACTTGCCCGAGATTCGATCATCGGTATCTTCATACCTAGTTCAATCTCGTTACCGACAAGTCTCTTTACTCGTTCCGTAATACATCATCCCGCAGCTAACTCATTAGTCACATTGCTTGCAAGGCTTATTATGATGTGTATTACCGAGAGGGCCCAGAGATACCTCTCAGATACTCAGAGTGACAAATCCTAATATCGATCTATGCCAACCCAACAAACACCTTCGGAGATACCTGTAGAGCATCTTTCTAATCACCCAGTTACGTTGTGACGTTTGAAAGCACACAAGGCATTCCTCTGGTATCCGGGGGTTGTATAATCTCATAGTCAAAGGAATATGTATATGACATGAATAAAGCTATAGCAATAAAACTGAACGATCAATATGCTAAGCTAACGGGTCGGTCAAGTCCATCACATCATTCTCCTAATGATGTGACCACGCTCATCAAATGACAACACATGCCTATGGTTAGGAAACTTAACCATCTTTGATTAACGAGCTAGTCTAGTAGAGGCTTACTAGGGGCACAATATTTTGTCTATGTATTCACACATGTATCAAGTTTTCGGTTAATACAATTCTAGCATAAATAATAAACATTTATCACGATATAAGTAAATATAAAATAACAACTTTATTATTGCCTCTAGGGCATATTTCCTTCACTCCCTCTCTCATAGCTATGCATCTCCATGGATAGATCTTGCGTGTGCATAGAATTTTTTTGTTTTCCATGCAACGTTCCCCAACAGTTACTTGCCCGAGATTCGATCATCGGTATCTCCATACCTAGTTCAATATCGTTACCGGCAAGTCTCTTCACTCGTTCCGTAATACAAGATCTCATGACTAACTCATTAGGCACATTGCTTGCAAGCTCTTTACGATGTTGTATTACCGAGAGGGCCCAGAGATATCTCTCAGTCACATGGAGTGACAAATCTCAGTCTCGATCCGTGCCAACCCAACAAACACCTTCGGTGATGCATGTAGAGCACCTTTATGATCACCCAGTTACGAAGTGACGTTTGGATACACACTAAGTATTCCTATGGTGTCAGGGAGTGGCACGATCTCATGGTCTTAGGAATGGATACTTGACATGAAAAAAGCTATAACAATAAACTGATACGATCAACTGCTAAGCTCAAGATTGGGTCTTGTCCATCACATCATTCTCCTAACTATCCAGCTATGTTTTTCTCTAATTTTGTATGATAACTATCCAACTATGTTTGTTACCTACTCAGTGCATACCGTTAGCTAAACTGAATCCCCTCATTAACAACATAACTATTCAAGTAAAATTTACAAGGAAACAAGTTCTTTACACAAACATATAATATACCGGGACTTTTCGTTTATGGTCCTCTTTACAATGAGTGGAGAATCCAGACCTGTTTACGGAGGTGTGTACACGATTGGAGGCTACGCCAAGGGGTACTTTTACCCAGCGTGGATGGCAGCATGGTCTTAGGATTGGGCCACCTTCAGTTTAGGCGTTATACAACTTCGATACCATAGTCCCCGCTACTCTCCTCATAGTATACTTATCAAAAGCTCAATTTTGTACTGGATTGGGGCATTCTATTAGTGAACCCATTTGGACAGATTTATCAGATTGGGAAATTCTTGATCGATTTGGTCGGATATGTAGACATCTTTTTCATTATCATAGTGGATCTTCGAAAAAACGGACTTTGTATCGACTAAAGTATATACTTCGACTTTCATGCGTTAGAACTTTAGCTCGTAAACATAAAAGCATGGTATGAACTTTTATGCGGCCATTGGGTTCAGCATTTTTAGAGGATTTTTTTATGGAAGAAGAGCAAGTTTTTTCTTTGATGCACCAAAACAACTCTTTGTATATTGCCTTCTTTTATTTTGGCTTGGTGTGAGGACTTTGTTTGCTGTGTGCATCTTAGTCAGAGGCCAAGTGTAATGCTTAAACCTTGTAAGTAATAAAGCGTCCCTTTTCAGAAAAAATAATATAATATGTGCATGTAAAACTTTTTCAGTTTTTCTGGAAACTTCAATTAAATTATTTTCGTGCTTTTTAAAGGGGCTCCAAAATGCATTTCCATCGTAGCTAGCCCGTGTTGTTTGAGCCTAAGTTTGCTTGGTACAGCTCAAACATTTCGTGTATATGTATATAGGGGAATCACGTCGATAACTTGATGATAGCAAGCTCAAGCCCTTGCAAAAATCAAGCACGCCTTACTATGATACATACACGGAATTTATCTCAGCAAATCAACCAAACCTTGCTCTTGTACGCGGAGCAGCACGCCAAACCAAACCAAACCAAACCAAACTGAGCCGGGGGAGTTCAACACACACACACATAGGAGTATATCGCTGAACCGCAAAGCCGAACGCAGGCCAGGTCAGGACACCCGGAGGCACTGCTGCTTGAACATCTTGCTCGTCTGCTGCCCGCTGGCAGAGTCTTCCACCGTGAGCCCCTGCGCGCCGAAGCAGATGTTGATGAGCCTCCCGTTCCCGCAGCCGTGGTTCCTCCGGGCGGCCACGCCGACCCCCTCGTCGGCCAAGGATGAGTTCGAGCACGACGGCTCGTCCGCGCCGTCGTCGTTGTCCAGGATGATGTCCTTGAGCTTGCCGAACGGCGGCGTCACCATCGTGCTCTCGTCTTCTTCGAAGCAGATGTCCTTGAGCTTGGTGGACGTCGGCGCGGACGACATGGAGGACCTCGGGAGGGTGCTCGGCGGGGACCGGGTCGATGCCGACGACGCCGCGAGGTGCGGCATGGCCTCCATGATGCCGTGGATGAGCTTCTTCTTGCTGGCCGAGCTGGGGACGGAGCTTTTGACCGCGAGCGTGCGCTTGTTGTTGAGCGCCGTCGTCTTGGTGAAGGCCTGCCTGAGCGGAGTCGGGGTGTCGGCGACATGCTTGTTCAGCTTCTGGATGGTGTCCAGCGGGCCGCCGTCCTCGGATTTCCTCGGCGTCCTGGACATCTTGTCCCTGTGGCGAGGCCACCGCAGCATCATCTTGAGACGGTCCTTGGCTCGGCTGGCAGAGCTGAGCCTCTTCTCCGACGATCCATGGTTCTCGTCACCTTCGCCGTTTGCATCCGCATGTACAGGGTCACACTTGCCATCGCTAGAGCACGAGCTAGCCCTTCGGGACTCCGTCGCCGCAATGCCCGAGTGCAACAATATCTCCGCATCCGATATCTTGAACATGGTGCCCGGACTGATCGCGATCCCTCCCCGCATCTTTATCTGCGAAACGACGGCCGACCGGCTTCTCAGCACGCTCGAGCTCAGCACCCCTCCGGCGGAGACTATCTGCTTGATGAGTCTCTCCGACGTGGTTGATCGCAGCTGCTCCTTGAGCAGCGCCAGCGGGGTCATGCCGTCAGCGTCTTGGACGTTAAGGTCGATGGACGGCGTGGTCATCAGGAGCTCGACGAGGTCCGGATGCACGCAGCCAACCACAGCCATGTGTAGGGCGGTAAGGCCCGCGTCGTTTCTCAGGTTGATGATCTTCCCGATGTCTGCGGCTCTCTCTTGAATGAGATGCTTGGTGAGCTCCAGTTGCCGGTCGAGGCGGCGGAACCCCGGGGTTCGGAACCCTGCGATCGCCGAGTGGAGGAACGTATCACCTGCATTGTTGAGAGCTGATATGGCTGATGGAGATGCAGCAACCAGTTCGTTTACAACGGGCAGATGCCCTCGGTAGGCCGCTACATGTAGTGCAGTGTTCCCTTGGTTGTCAGTTGAGTTGATCATGTCGAAAGAGGCCATCAGGTACTTGACAACCTGCATAGGATATTTTTCCAATTTTCAGATAAATGGACCTTTGTGCACCTAACAAATCAATGACACCAGTAGCAAGAACCATCACATGTGACATTAAGAAACAGAAGGAAAGTTGGCTGAATATCACCATCAAGAAAACAGAAAGGGGGTCGTAGATCTAAAAGTTGTTTGGTACCAATTTTTCTTCTATCTGGACAGACGTAGAAGTACATTCGCTTTTGCCTCAGTTTATTGGAAGGGGGGTCTCATGATTGGAGCTTTGACGTTTCAGTATTGTGTACTACTACCAATCTTCTAACAAAAAATTTGGATCATGAATTGCTCGAGCTGATCCAACTAAGAAAGGGAATCAAGTGTCTATTGATGATCCACCTCTCGTTCCCAAGTGTTGATCACGATGGTAGTAACAATAATATCTTTACTGCTATGATTGTTGTATTAAAAAATCATAGTGCTCGTCTGTTAAAGTTAAGTATGGATAATTATCATAAATAACACAATGATTATCCTTGAATGACACTAGACATTTCATTTTGGATAGTGGCCTTTACACAATTCCAATTATCTACCGGAAAGGCGAATATACGTGAAGCAAACCGATTATCGCGCACCAAAATTCCAAAGCATGTAAGCATACTGATAACGAGATCTAAACTACACGACGAAGACAAACTAAACAAAACATCTACTTGCAGAAGAAGATGTAAGCAATGGCAGGAAACAGGTGGCTCACCTCGAGCTGCCCTCTCCCAGCAGCAGCATGAAGCACGGTGGATCCACGGATATCAAGGTACGCCGACACGTCGGAGCGACCGTCGATGAGCTCCTTCAGCATGCGCACGCTCCCTCCTCTCGCGGCAGCGTGTACAGCCCTGCTCATCATCTCCAGCCGGAACACCGAGGCGCGGCCGCCGGCGACATCCCCGTCGCGACCATACGTCGAGCACCTCGGGGACATGGCATGGTCCAGCAGCATCCTGAACAGGTCGGCGTTGCCGCCCCTCGCCGCCGCGTAGAACATGTCGGTGACGCCGTACTCGCCCTCGCCGAAGACGAGCAGCGGGTCCCTGTCGAGCAGCTCCTGCACGAAGCCCGCGTCCCCCGCGGACGCGGCCGTGTAGAGCAGCCAGCCGCCGTAGCCGGCCCGGAGCAGCGTGTTCTCGGCGCCGTGCTTGCACTCACACTCCAGCAGCAGGCCCCGGGCGACGGAGGCGCGGTGGCGCGGCGCGTGGACGAAGCGTGCGTCGTCGTCCCAGAGCGCCTCGAGGCGGCGGATCCGGCGGAGCGAGGTGAGCTTGATGAGCAGGTTGGGGTCGAGGTGCAGCAGCTGGCGGACGATGTCGTAGTGGCCGTCGGCCGCCGCCCAGTCGATGGGCGAGGCGTACCACCACTGGTCGCCGGTGCTCTCCCACCGTAGCGGGAAGTAGCAGGAGCGGTCCATCGATCTCGGAAGGACAGATCCAATCCACCGGTGCCGTGCTGTCAGTCCGGAGTGAGGCGAGCTCAGCTTAGGCGCACATCACATGGGAGCAGCTGCATCAAAGGTAGAAGAAGATTAGAAGGAGGAGGAGGGAATGTGCATGGGCAAGGCGCCATGTGGGCTGAGCAAATCCATGGGAGCGAATATGGTTTCTTTATTGCTTGTGATGAGATTGGGATCCAAGTGCAACTGCAAGCATCTGTGAACTGCAAGGGAGGCATCATGCAAACAGATGGAAATGGATAAATCCGGAGCTAAAGCAAAGCACCTTGTGGACGACGCAGCTTCGTCCTCGGCCTCGCCCGGGAACGAAACAAAGAAGCACGAGAGGTTGCGACACTTATCAACCGAGCTGAAGAGATCCACTGGACTGGATTAGTAGGAGCGTTGTTATGAATGAAGCATTTAGGCCGCCAAACTGGTTATGCATTCTTGTAGTGGCACACTGCAAAGGTGGCACGCAGTTATGGACGAGTGGGGGAAGGAAACAGTGAGGCAGCGACAGTGACAGAGAGAGCATCGTGGTCCTTCTCCTCTGCCCTTTGGAAAAGGAAGTGCGGAGGCATCACATGGTATGGAATTGAATGGATGTTTTTCCGTTGGTCGACCAAAGTGCACCGGAGAAGGAGATGAGAGGAGAGGAATCTTTGGGAGGGGCTGGCTGGCTAGTAAAGGTGGAACAGGACCAACAATGGCAGTGCAGCTTTTGCACCAGAATCAACAGGACAGAGGCCAATGTACTAGTACGGTTCCATAGGGAGGGAGGGAGGGATTATTAGGGGGGTGGTTTGGGTTGGCAATGATGCGAAAGGGTGGTGCTGTCCTGTGCTGCTCGGTGGTCTGCTTGCATTCGGCTATGGAGATCAGATCAATGTGTTGCATGGCTGGAGGTCTCTTTCCTTTTGCTCTTCTTTTCTCAAGGCAATCCTTGAGACGCATCATGATGGTGTGCCTGCTTCTGCATGGATGGATGGCGTGCCCAACTCAACTCATGATGCACTCCAAGGTTTGTTTTGCAAGTTTTTTTTTTGAACCAAGGCTCAAGAAGAGCCCGGCTTTGAATTAACAAAGCCATCAACCGGCCAGGATTACATCAACCACCAACTTACAAGGACAGAAGAAAGAAACAGCTAAAAGGATATATAGTGTTGTGCAAGCAACTAATAGGCTACCTGCCATCTACAAGCAAAGATGAAAAAACTGAAGAACAAGGCCAGCTTGAAGATAAAGGAGCCCTCCACTGAGTGTAATCCATCCCGCCGAGACACCAGCAAGCCTTGCGGAGATCCAACTAGCACGTAAGGGAACGCTGACAGCTCCATAGACTCCGACTGAACCGTTGACAACATCCTACATCTCCGAAGGGGCTCCCTAGCCCCTCGCCTGGCACGAGGCGCCGATCCGTCGGACGATGCAAACGCTCTCCCAAGAGCAAAGATGTACAACCGTCGCCATTGCCGCCCGGCAAGCCTGACCAGGGCACCACCAACTCGCGTCGCCGAGCTCCACAAAGGCAAACGTGGC
>NC_041391.1:433138088-433162678 GCF_002162155.2 Triticum dicoccoides | reverse complement strand
AGGAGAAGCAAAATGCACGGTGAGGCTGCTGATGACGGAGCAAACAATGGTGGGAAGCCACTGAACTTGGAGAAGAACCTCCAAGACCACCGACTCCAACCATGTCGCCACCGGCCGCCCACCAACCAGATCTAACTTGCCACCGCCCCATGCTCAACCGAAGGCGGCACCTCCATGAAGGTGACGGCGCCGCAAGCGACGCTGCCGCCCAATCTAGAGGGATTTGGGTTTTCACCCCGGTGCACGAGCAGGGGAGAGAGGCAGAAGGGGGAAAGGGGGCACCTTGACGGCGCCTACAGGTAGGAGACGGCGCCCTCAAGCGTCGCCGTCGTCGTGGCCGGCGTAGCCAGTCGTGGATTTCTCCAGGCCCCCCATCTCCCCCACCCCTACCACAGACGCGGCGCCGACGACCTGGGTCAGCCGGAAACCAGATCTGACAGGGGACGAAAGGATTGGGGACGGAGGCGTCAGATCCGGGGCGGGCGCCCCCGCGACCACCGCGCCCCACAGCCACCACCCACCGCCGCCTTGCCACCCGCGTGGCCAAGGGGACGGCCAGCACCAGCGACGCCGCGAGCTGAAGACGGCGACGCACCACCGTCCGAGGCCGCCGCCCCGGCTACAGAGCCCCTGCGCGAAACAGGCGGACAGATCCTCGCCACCACCCTCCCCGGCGGCCGCGCGGCTTTCCGACGACCCCCTCCGGTGGTGGCAAGGGAGAGGAGAAGGGGGGAGGAGGGCCGGCGGCGGCTAGGGTTAGCGCCGCCCGAGTCGCCCCTGCGGGAGCGACGCGGGGGCCTTTTTTACCTCCTTTGTTTTGCAAGTTGTAGATAATACTCGTATAATGGAATCATGGAAGCAGTGGCGCCGAGCTCAACATCCATCCATGCATATAAATATCCTTGAATTTGTAATTCCGCACTCTAGGAGTGTACCGAATATCTTAGAATTCGCGTTTCCTAAAGGACCGTGCATTTGTAACATTCGATGTGTGTCGCTTCTCCGTTGTTTCCTTGCTTTTTAGCGTCATCATCAAGACAAGATTGTGTTCCCGAGACCCACCTTGTTCGTCCACTCCTTGCTTCAGTTGCAAGTTGCAACCCACAAGGCCAGAGGAGGGGCCGATTTGTCTTTGTCAGATTTTACGCAACGCCTGCAACGAGATCAAGCGTCATGTCGGCTCCACAGCTGGAATGTAAAAGGAGTCGCCCTGGTTGATCGACGCAACTCTGTTCGTCCGATCAAATGGCAGTATGGTCTTGAGTGGATGATTCATCTCATATTCTCAGCCAATTCGTAAACACCACAACTGTGTTGATCTCCTAACTACTCAGACGACGCTGATGTTGCAGCGATATCGATCGATTCATGCATGTGTATCATTGGCCAGCACATGTTACGCCATGCAACTGTACATGGGCCGTGGCTGGCTCTTAACAATGGGCCACAAATACTGTGCGAAGATCGTGGTTGATTTTGACGTGCAAATGGGATAATAGTAAACATGGTTGTTTGGAAGGTAGCAAAAGAATGGTTGTTCATGATGCATGAGACCCTCACACTGAAGGAGTTCACAACATTGGTAGTAACTATGTGGGCGATCTGAGAGGCGAGGAGGACAGCTATACATGAGGAAATATTTCAGAGCCCGTCAACCCATCCGTTTATTACTTCTTTCCTTGTTGACATTCAGATTTTGTCAAAGCCGGTCCGAACAGGGAGCAACATCAACACAGCTAGAACATCGAATTGGCTAGTACCACCAGCGGGCTATGATAAAATTAACATTGATGCATCTGTGACGAGGAGTGGTACTCATGGCGCAGTTGCAGTTGTATGTAGGTGTTGGAAATATGAACAATTTACCGAATGTTTTTATTAACAGAAATACTAGATATAGCATGACTAGCAGAGATAAAATAAGTCATGCGATCTGATAGAGAAAAGGTAAATAGCATCTGCATATATGAACTGTAACCAAACATATTTAGGGCAAACACTAGAACAAGGAACTGTGGGAGGAGCTCTAACAGAAAAAACAAGAACACGATACGGGACAGCAGCATGAGCAGAAACACTGGACTTGGGGTCGACATCCTCGCCAGCCATGTCGTCGAAGAGGTTGTCGACTACGGGGAAGAAGTCGTCGTTGGGAAAGTGGTCGTCGGTGTCCGTGATGAACCGGGCAGTAGTCGCGCAGAGCGCTCCCCAAAAACCTTATCACCTTCTCCCGTACAGGACTCAAAGAGGTGCGGTTTCGGGGGCCTACTGTCCTGACCTGCGGTGCACGCCGCAAGCCGGGATGGAAAAGATCATAGCAGCAGCGCAGTGCTCAGGAACTTTGTGGTGAGAGGAAGAGGATCTTCTAGTGTGCATCTCTGAGAGGAGCGACCTCCTTTTTATAGGCACAGGAGAGAGAGACGAGAGGGCAGCGACAGAAGGTGAAACGAAGAGACGGAGATGAAGCGAACAGCCAGCAGCCGAAGGGCTGCACCGTTCGCATTCAAACTCCACTATCGCAAAAAAAACTTTTCAGCGTCCGTGTGACCTTTCGTATACCTGTTGTGCGTGGCAAAAATTTAGACACCGGCTCGGCTCATTCCCGCAACCCTTACCCCGCGGCGCGATGCGGCGCGACATGACGAGGCGGGCGGCGGAGGAGGAGCGCGCGCGGATGTCCCTCTTGTAAGGAGGTCCAACTCCCACTAAACTAGCAATGTGGGACTAAACTTTAGTAGTATCCCTTGCCTTGCATAAATGGGCTAAGTGGGCCTCTAGGATTCATTAGGAATTTCTGAAATAGTTATTGGGTTGTCTCAAAATAGACTAAATTTCAGCAATCCCCCACCAGATCCCAGAGGCACACAAGAATTACCTTTGGTTCCAAAACACTGTTTTATATACCGGTACTGCAGTGGAGACTGTTAAGTTGAACTTCCACCTAGAACTCTATACTACAGTAGTAGGCAACTTGAACAGTGGACTGGGCCTTGAACTGCAATTTTTCTGTGAATCTAGCTTCACACAAAGCCTTGACCGATAGTGGGCTAGCGTGGGTCTTCCTCGCGGGTGGAGATTACATGTCATACTCTGAGACCTTTTGATGCGGAGCATCCCATGATCATCCCCATGGACGCATCTACATCTCCTACAACACCACTTGGACCTATGAAGAGCACGTGTAAGAGCTCTCTAAACCGAGGTGACATCACTCCTCTCACAACTCCCTTTCGAATCACACGAGACATGGCTACTACCTCAAACGGATACGTTTTGCATACTCAGGTACCAAGGAGTTAGCCATGGAGAAGCTAGGAAGCAAGGAGAATCGGAAGCGGAAGACATACATGAAGACAGAGAGGAAAACAGCCAAGTCCCAGGCTGGCCGGACGATCCGGACAAGGGCCCGGACAGAGCCCGGACAATCCGGACCCTGGTCCGGACAATCCGGTTAACTCACCCCACGACTCCCAAAGCTGGACCCCGAAGCCGGACCATCCGGACGACCACCCGGATCATCCGGGCACCAGCCGGACATCTGGACCCCCATCCGGACATCCGAACCAATGCCGCCACCGCCAGCGTCATCAACTCATTCGGGCCATCCCCCGGATCATCCGGACCGAGCCCGGATCATCAAGCTCCCCACCCGGATCATCCAAACCCTGCTTGCGTGCGCGTGTTGGGCTGAGGCCCATGTACCCCTTCGCCCCCTTAGCCTATATATATGACTCCTCCACCTCTCTTCTAGACTTAGCATTGTGATAGCTCATACTTTGAGATAGAGCCTTGCTCATCCATCCGGATCTACTCCACCACGAGGGTCCGACACCTCTTCGGAGAAGATCCTCGTTGGGTTCAAGACCTCCTTTCGGAGAAGACACTCTTCAAGACCTCCTCACAGAGAAGAACCGGTTACCCTATGTATCGTCCTTTGTTGGATTCGGATCTTGTATCACTTCGTGTCTCGATGATCTAGTGCATGTGTGACTTTATTCTTGTTTGTTGAGTGTTCTCTCGTGTTTTTCCCTCGTTCCCCTCCCCGTGTTCTTCATGTTCTTGGTAGGATTCCCCTCCAAACTTGAAAGATCGGCCTCTAGGGTTCTACCCTACATCATCTTGGTATCATGAGCCACGTTGATCACGTTTTTGGAGCCCCTACCCCGTGTTGTGTAGCTTGATTTTGTTGATTTCGTCCTAAATCCGAAAATCCCCACCAAAAATAGCCCCCCAATTTTTTTTGTGATTTGTTGGTTTTGATGATGTTTTGTTGATTTTGATCCGTGGATTCATTGTGTAACTCGTGGATCTTGCCTTTCCCCACCATCTCACCCTCGAAATCCATCCAAAATCCATGAAATCTTCGGATTTCTCCCCTTTTTCGAGTTCATCCCGAGCCATCCCGTGCGCAGTTGACCTGCCCGGATCATCCGGACCCTGACCCGGATCATTCGGACACGCCCAGATCATCCGGCTCCTGGCCCGGATAATCCGGCTTCGTCTGTCGAAACTGCATTTTCTGCGGTTTTTCTCCACCACCGCTTACACCTCCGCATACCCACTTCGACCACCGCCACCTAAAGTCCACCAACCCCACGACATACCCCACTATACCACCTTTCGACTTCGGGTTCGAGAATTTGAGTTGTGGTTTCCCGTGCCCTATTGTGTTTCGGCTATATAGGTACGACGCGACATCAACATCACCACTGCTCATCTTCTTTGACTACTCATCTTCGCTACGGACGGTAACCTCGACGACATCTTTGTCTACGCCTTGCCATTGCATTGATAACCACCATAGCCTTACTTTTGCATTGCTTACCCATCGAGACTAGCCTTTGAGTATTGTCGGCAACGTGACTTGTGCACATTAGTGATCATAAGCATACATACCATATCATCGTGGTGCATATCTTGATCTCATCTCTTGTCTCACAAAGTTTTCATCGCATACACAATCGCTATCTTGGTTCGTGAAGTTTTGCATAAGAAAAGAGCTCAAAAGTGAAAGAGCCAAACAAGCTTTTAAGCAAAAAGAGAAAGATAAGCAAAGAGCTTATAAGCAAGAACCATAGCATCATACTACATTAAGATTGTCATACGCGATCATCTTGGATCATATCACCGAAATACCATACATATAGCATACTTGCGATAGAGGTCGTTGCATTTTGCTTCGTAGGTTGTGCACAAGCTCCATATCCGCCTATTGTGCAATCGTGCTAGCATCTCTCTAGTATTGTGCAACAAGAGCATTTTCGTGGACTCCACATTTTGGCTCATTTTTGGTTTGCACAATCCCACTTATCTATTTGCGTGTGTGTTTCCGTGTACCACTACTTGCTTGGTATACTTGTTGCATTTGCGAATTTGCGAATCTTTTTCAACATCTTTGAGTCTAACTAACAATTGCATCAAATTTTGTGCCACCATCTTAACCGAGCTCCATCATAAGCTTTTACTTGTGTAGGTGTGAGAACCGACAAGAATTGGTACCAATTGTGCTATTTCATTGACTACATTTGAGTGATCCTTGATCCATATTCAACATCAATCAAGGTACATTTGGTATAAGTTCTTCTCTTTCTCCCACTCACATTTTTTATTGGAATGATGGATATGCCAAGTTCTTCTACCAACCCACTCTTCATCGAGCAAGACGACGACATGTCATCATACATCACCAAGAGCCACCTCTTTGGTGCACAACAAGCGTTGCATCAAGAGCAACAAGCAATGAGCGACCTCATCGACAATCTCGCCACCGACTTGCGACTCTCCGAGAAACGAACAAGAGACTACTTCGACAACAAGCTCGACGCTCACAAGCAACAGAACCATGCAAGAATGGACGAGATCCGTGCCTTGTTGGTAAACCGCCATCCTTCCACTTTTTCATACTCAAGACGGAGCCGCTCAAGTCGACACACCGATGACACCTTCTCCGGCTCAAGTACACCGACATCGAACACTCTTTGAGGAGTCGCACGTCAAGACAGGCATGCATCTCGCAATCCTCTACACGGCAATCATTCTCAAGAGCAAGTCGACGAGCAAGCACATCATCATCAACCAAACCAAGTTCCTCTTGCACAAGTCTCAAGAATGACAATGTCAACGTCACCAAGAGGAAGAACGAGCGCGAGAACATCAAGATGAACAAGACACCGAGGCTCAACATCTTCAACAACAACAACGTGAAGGACAAGCTCTTGAGGCGCAATGTGCCCTTTAAGAATCAAGTCGAGCCATTGCCAAACGCAACCGCGATAGGCGCAATCAAGAGGAACCACTTCGAGAAGAAATCCAAGAGCGGAACTACCAACCAAGAGTGCAACGTCAAGTTCCTCCACCTCCTCCACAAGCTCGACAAGCCCCTCCACAACCTCAAGTTCAACAAGAGCAAGACGACTATGGAAATCCTCCACACCAAGAGCAACATGAGGTTGATAATCCTCCACGTCAAGGGCGTCATCATCACCCTCGACCCCAACACAATAAAGAGCAAAGCTATGGCAAGCTAAAGTTCACCATGCCCAAGTTCAATGGAAGCAATGATCCCGAAGAGTACCTATCGTGGGCATTGAAGGTTGACAAAATCTTTCATTTGCACAACTATGATGAAGAGAAGAAGATCGCTATGGCATCCCTTGAGTTCCAGGACTATGTGCTCATATGGTGGGAACAAGTCCTTGAGCGCCGAGAAGCAAGAGGTGAACCACCAATCACCACTTGGGCTCAAATGAGAGATGTCATGCGAGCACGTTTTGTGCCCACCTACTACAACCGCGATCTCTTCAAGAAGCTCCAACTACTCAAGCAAGGAACAAAGAGTGTTGAAGAATACTAAAAGGAAATGGAGATAGCCATGATAAGAGCCAATGTCACGGAAGATGATGAGCAAACTATGGCACGTTTCCATAATGGCCTCAATCATCCCATCAAGAAGATTGCCGACTTCCAACCCTACTCCAACCTCATTGAGCTCGTGCATCAAGCTACCAAAGCGGAACATCAAGTGCAAGATGACTTCAAGTACGCCAAGTACTCGTCCAAGAGCTAAGGCTTCTTCAACAACCAAGCTTCGATGACTCCAACGACTTCTACCTCAACCAAGCCATCTACAAGCAACGATGACAAGTCGAGTTACAAGAAAACTTCGACAACCTCAAGTCATCCTCCTCCTCCTACAAGCAACTTCAAGCCGCGCGCTTCATCATCTACTCCAACCGATGAGACCATCAAGATAAGCTCCTTCAAGTGTTTCACTTGCGGCGGCCGAGGCCACAAGTCCTTTCAATGTACAAACAAGCACTCCATGATCCTCAACGACGACGGAACCTATGACTCCATGAGTGAAGAGGAAATGGAAGCCCTTGAGCAAGTGGCCATGCACCGGCGCGTGAACAAAGATGAAGATGATCAAGTCTTTTGTGATGAGGATTCGAGCCCCGCTCTCGTTGTCTCCAAAGTCTTAACTCCTCAACATCAACAAGACGAAGACCAAAGATGCCACATCTTCCACACAAAGGCCGACATCAATGGAAGATCCGTCAAGGTCATCATCGATGGAGGTAGTTGTCACAACTTGGCAAGTGAAGAACTATGCTCCAAGCTCCAATTGGTCAAGATGAAGCACCCACACCCATACGATGTCCAATGGCTAAGCGATTCCGGCACTATAAAAGTCGAGCATACGGTCAAAGTTTCCTTCAAAATTGGAGCATATGAAGACACTTTGGAGTGTGATGTCGTCCCGATGTCCGTTTGCCACCTCCTTCTTGGTCGACCATGGCAATTTGACCGCGGCGTCATCCACAACGGGCGTACCAATCACTATAGCTTCAAGATGAAAGGGAAGGAATATGTGCGATGACCTATGTCTCCTAGTCAAGTGATCGCCGACAAGCAAGCCACCCATCGTGGAGAAAAGAGTGAGAAAGTGATCCACCCAAAATAGATTGAGAGCCACAAGCCAAAACCGAGTGCCTCCACGATGAGCGACAAGAAAAACTTCGTCCTATTTGCCACCAAAAGTGAGATGAGAGAAGTGTGTGAGAACCCATCGAGAGTTATGCACTTTGTCCTTGTGTGCAATGACGAGGCACCAAAAACTAACACCTCTCATGATCTACCTTTAGTGTTGTCCTCTCTTTTGCAGGAATTCCAAGATGTTTTCCCTGATGAGCTACCTCCGGGTCTACCTCCACTATGAGGCATTGAGCACCGAATCGACCTCATCCATGGAGCACCTCTACCTAACAAAGCTCCCTACCGCGTCAACCCCAAAGAAACTAAGGAGATCCAGCGGCAAGTACAACAACTCATCGACAATGGACATGTACGTGAAAGCTTAACCCCTTGTGCCATTCTGATTATATTTGTGCCCAAGCAAGATGGTAGTTTTTGCATGTGCTCAGATTGTAGACCCATCAATGCTATCACCATTCGTTATAGGCATCCCATTCCTCGCCTAGATGACATGCTAGATGAACTTAGTGGTGCCACCATTTTCTCAAAAAATGATCTTAAAAGTGGCTATTATCAAATCCGCATACAAGAAGGTGATGAATGGAAAACCGCTTCAAAACAAAATTTGGCTTGTACGAGTGGTTGGTTATGCCTATGGGTATATCGGAAGCTCCCAGTACGTTCATGCGTCTCATGCATTTTTTGCTTCGTCCTTATATTGGAGTGTTTGTTGTGGTCTACTTTGGTGACATACTTGTTTTTAGCAAATCCATGAAAGATCATCTAAATCATGTTAGGGCCATTTTGCAAACTCTTTGCACGGAACATATTTATGCCAACATGAAAAAGTGCATGTTTGGTGTTGACAAACTTGTTTTCTTGGGTTTCATTGTTTCCTCAAAGGGTGTCCATGTTGATGAATCTAGAATTGAAGCGATTAAAACTTGGCCACAACCCACTAATTTGCAACAAGTGCGTAGCTTTCTTGGCCTTTCGGGTTTCTACCGTTGCTTTGTGAAAGACTTTAGCACCATCGCCGCACCTTTGCATGCCTTGAGTAAGAAAAATGCTCCTTTTGTTTGGGGACCTTTACAATCTACGCTTTTGATGAGCTCAAATCTTTACTTACTCATGCTCCGATTCTTGCTTTACCCAACTTTGACAAAACTTTTGAGGTTCATTGCGATGCAAGCGGTAATGGAATTGCTGGAGTTTTGATGCAAGAAAAACGAGCTATTGCATATTTTAGTGAAAAACTCTCCGGTGCTCAACTTAACTATCCCATCTATGACAAAGAATTGTATGCTTTAGTATGTGTGCTACATGTTTGGGAACATTATCTTAGACCGCATGAGTTCTTCATACATACCAATCATGAAACGCTTAAGTACTTAAAAGGCCAAACTAAGTTGAACAAGCATCATGCCAAATGGAGTGAATTTATAGAGTCTTTTCCTTATGCCATCAAGTACATCAAGGGTAAGGAAAACGTAGTGGCGGATGCCCTTTCCCGCATATGCACGATTTTCACTAAACTTGAGTTGAGTGTTATTGGCTTTGAGCACATAAAAGACTTGTATGCGAATGAGCCTTCCTTTGCTACTCCTTATGCTAAGTGTTTGACGCATACATCTTGGGAACGATATTACATCAAGGATGCTTATCTTATGAGAGCTAACAAACTTTGCATTCTCGATTCTTCTCTTCGTTTGCTCCTTTTGCAAGAGGCTCATGGAGGTGGACTCATGGGACACTTTGGACGCGACAAGACATTTGCCATGCTCTCCAAGAACTACTTTTTGCCCAAGATGTTCCGCGACGTCTCACGCTTCACCAACCGATGCTCTACATGTCACAAAGCTAAGTCTAAAGCTCAATCACATGGTCTTTACATGCCTCTTCCTATTCCTTATCAACCTTGGGAAGACATTAGCATGGATTTTGTACTTGGTTTGCCTAGGACTCAAAATGGAAAGGATCTCGTGTTTGTTGTTGTGGACCGATTCTCTAAAATGTCTCACTTCACTACAAAAAAATACACTTCCGTGATGATACGTGTTTGTCACAGTAGGTCGCGTTTTTTGTCATGCATGTACATCCGTGACGATTTTATGGCAGAATCAAGATAGTCATACTTGTGCTGTCGTAGAAGTGTTCCATGACATTACCAAAATTATCATCACGGAAGTGTCCACTTCCATGACGATAAATCGCGCGTCACAGAAATGCTTTCGTCAAGGGTGACCGACATGTTGCATCCACCGTAAAGGAACACCGTTAAGCTATCGGGTCGGGTTTTGGATCCGATAACCCGTTAATAGCCCCAACCAATGGGGATTTTCCACGTGTAAAATCATCATTGGCTAGAGGAAACACGTGTCGGCTGACCGTTGGGACAGATGTCATCCGCTCATTGTACCGAAGGCGCCTATGATACATCGACACGTGGCATGGCCCAACAGAGGCCCATTCCTGTGAAAAGGCCGGCCCGTTTGACTTGGTCAAAATGTGGCGGGCCGGCCCACGGAAAGCCTGATAACGACCTGTTCGCATATAGCCCATTTACAGCCTGCTAACCCAGGGCCCGTTACGCCCTATCCGAATTAGGCCCAGTAGCGTCATCTGGGCCATCCAATATGATTCCATCCCGTTTTAACTTCTGGCCCATGTGTGGCCCATGACTTCTTTTGGCCCATATGAGGCCCTTTGTAACTCTTGGCCCATTAACGGCCCGTGGTGAAACTGACCCGTAATGAACAGTGTATCACTTTATACCCATTAACGGCCCGTTATTCTATTGGGCCGTTTCCAGCCCAAGTTATCTTTCGGCCTTCTCAGGGCCCATAGATTCTTGGGCTCATTTGCAGCATTCGATTACATACGGCATGTTACTGTCATTTTCTGCTTGTGGGCCAAATTCAGCCCGTCGTTACAGTCGGCCCGTTTGCGGACCGTTAATACGTTGGGCCATTTTCATGTCAAAAAAAACTCGTTGGGCTGTTTTCATAGAGTTATCAAATACGGTCTATTAACGACCCGTTATGGTCCACGAATAGTACGGCCCATGATTGGCGAAATGATGATATGCCCCGTAGAAGGCCCATGGATCTACGGCCCGTATGAGGCCCATGGATCTATGGCCCATATGAGGCCCATGGATCTATGGCCCGTAGAAGGCCCATGGACCCTACGGCCCGTAGAAGGCCCATGGACCCTAAGGCCCGTATAGAAGGCCAATGGATCCTACGACCCATATAGAAGGCCAATGGTTCCTACGGCTGGAAGAAGGCCCATGGATCATACGGCTTGCAGGAGGCCCATGGTTACAACAGTCCGTGTGTTGCCATGATTATTTTGGCCTAGTTACCAAAAATAGGCTATTGTGGCCACTAGAAAAACATAGAAAAAGAACTGCAGCGACTACAAGCAAACAACTAAATAAGACAATAAGGAAATAAATAAGCAAGCAATTAATGCTAGCCTATTACCGCTATTACACATATTACATCCACTGGGCATCAAAGTTCACCACCAGTGCAAATATAGGGAACAAAGCAGCATATTACATACACTGGCCGTCAAAATTGGCCACCAGTGCAAATAAACGCGGCAGCAAAACAAGAGCATAACTGAAACAACTTCAGAAGAGCTCAAGAAACGTTATCCTGGGTATCCACCATGCTGGCGATAAGCTTAGCAAGCTGATTAGCTTTGTCCTGTTTGGCGCTAAAATCCTCCAACGCTTGTTGTTGCACCAGAAAGTATGCATCTGAATGCTTCAGGGACTTCTGCCGTCCTTCTGCTTCTTGTTACAGCACAGCTGATCGATGTCTTTCAGCTTGTAGTTGAGACTCAAGAAATCGAACTGATTCAGACAGTGAGTTTGAATAGCTTGTGCAAGCGGTAGTGGCCAGTAACTCGAACACTAAACCAAGACAGGACTTTGGGGTTGGCTCGCTGTCTTCAAGATAGTCTTCCTTAGCTGTTTTATCAGCTTTGTTGGAGACCAACAAGGATGTGTCACTATACTGAACCTTATCTGCATTACTTCCTTTACCATTGCTTAATAAGGCACTCTTCCCCAATATTCTGTCAGCATTCTAAAAGAAGAAACAAGCAGACACATAACAAGTTTAGTATGTACTAGTATATGAAACTCATTTCGGTGAACCAGTTCATTAGTAAGGTGGACAGGATTAAACTACTAAGTCTTCTATTGCCAAGTACTAGTACATAATAAAAGCATCAAACAAACATATATCTATGTCCTATGGTCACTCCATTGTCTTGCGAAATCAAAATAGAGACACGGTTCAAATCATATCAGTTTAAGACAAAGCAGCAGTGAAAGAATACAAAGCATGGGAAACTACACGGCACAACAAGATTTCAGATGGGTACCACGGGTCTACATGTACAAAAACAGTACTGGCTCTGTTGTGATGCTAGTAATGTGCATGATATGAATGTCAACTGTATACACAATTGAAATTGAAATCAAAAGAGCTATTGATAAGAGCAAACCTGTTAAAGAAACATGCGTGAACATACCTGCTGTGCCATTGGAGTTCCGATTGGATCCTTCAATTTAAAAATAAGTTTGTATGAGTAAATACAGTGATACAAGAGCAAAGCAATCATAGTTAAAAAAGACGCGCCTAAGCGAGCGCTTAAGCGCGCCTAGGCTCTAGGCGTTGGCAAAACACATTGCGCATAACTATGCTTAATCTGTGCATAACTGCGCATAAGCATGCGCTTTGGTCAGTAAAGCGCAAGGCAGTGGCAAAACACACAATTAACGCCTAGCGCTTTTTTGAACTATGATAGCAATGGAATCTTAAATTAGAATAGTTGTTCTTCAGGTTTAGGCACTTGTTCTACATGAACAGAGTACAGTAAGACGCAAGAATATAATACTTAAAAATAGAAAATGAGCTCATAGATCTTACCACATTCTTGGTTTGGGACCAGTACAGAACAAGGCGTTCCCGGTCATCGTCCAGTAAATGTGTCTCAGGAGAACGTAAGGGAATTTGATGAGTTTCTTTGCCGGTGAAGTACGTTTTCTTCTTAATTCCGATACTGCCACCAAGCATTCTTGAAGATAGCAGAGGTATTAGCACATGTTACCTCATCCTGAGTTTCCAAATTGGTCCTTCTCTATAGAGAAAAATTGGAAAATTTGCTGTATTATAACAATCATGGAGGTAGGATGTATGGGATGAAGCAAAGTAATTGCCATGAATAACATTACTTACACATAACTCCTGGACAAACACCTGCAACTGGCATTTTCCTTCATCTTCAGTATAATATTTCCAAGATGGGAAGATACGCACATACGATTTAACAACATCAAATGCGATAGATGCTAAACTACGACTAGTTGGTTGTGCTTCCTCCACAGGAATAGGCGTACTAACTGGTGGAGTTGGGGTTCGCCATGATAGTACTGGCCCTTTGGGCACAGGAGCTGCCTTACTAACTGCTCTTGTTTGGGAGCTCTGTGGTGGAGATGGTGCTGTGTCAACAGGAACTGGGTTACTATCGGCTGGGGTTGGGGTTAGATTGGGTGAAGCTGGTTCTCTGTCCATCACAGTAGGGGTACAATCTGCGAGAGTTTGGGTTATGTGTGGTAGGGCTGGTTCTTGTGCATGTACAACCGGGGTGCTATCTCCACCAAGAGGTAGCACTGTTTTATTTGAAGACCGTGTTTTTAGTCCGCTAGATACTGGCATCACCCGCTCCAATTCAAATGGCCGATAAACAGGAAACATAGTTGAATGTATAGACATTGTATGAGAGACAGATGATAGATAATGCGGAAAAAAGAGGGCATGAAATAGTTGACATGTATATTGTTTAACTAAAACGGATAGCATGACATAATTTCACATATATGATGTCTATCTAAACTGGATAGCATAGCATAACATAATTCAAAGATATGATGAATAACTAAACAGGATCGCATGACATAATTCACCTACATGTTATCTAAGTAATCAGGATCGCATCATTTAATTCACATATGTGATTTATATGCTAAACAGAGGGCATTCAATATGATGTCTGAACTAAGAACATGGTGTTGAATATTGTGTATATGATGTCTAAACTATGCAATGCAAGACACCGTATGCATGATATGAGCAGTATAACCGTGCCAAGTTAGAGCATACACCTCAGTGGGGGAATAGGACTGGTCATATGTCTCTGAATCCATCTCTGAGGAGCTATCGGGACCCAACAAGAGATCTTCTTCGACAAGTAGCATTGTCTGCTCTGAAGGCCTTGTTTTCACTCCAGATTTTTCCATCTCCCACCCAAATGGCTGATTCACATGAAGAGTAGTTTAATGTACAAATATTGTCGATAAATGGAAATGTAATGAAGAAAAGGATGGGCAAGATATCATTCAAATATATGATGCCTGGTTAAATAGGATGGCATTGCACATTTCACATATATTACGGCTGGCTAAAAGACATGATACTGCATAATTCCCATATATGATATAGAAACTAAACATGTGGCATTACAGAACATGTCTAAACTAAGCAGATGACATATATGATGTCAAAAGTAGGCACTACAAGGCAACATATGCATGATATGACTAACATCATCATGCCAAGGTAGAGCAAACACCTTGGGAGGTAAATAGGAGTGGTCAGCGGCGTCTGAATCCGCCTCAGAACAGATATCTTCCTCTGGATTACAATCTGGAGAGGGGTGGGGAGGGTTTGCCATTGGACCCACCATGGAGCGATGTCTGCATGACATTGTATTGCCGCGCAAAACTCTTCTCTTTTTCTCTACATGTTCAGCATGACTGTGTACAATATCTGACATGCATACGAAAAAATATGGTGAGATTATGTAAGGAGAGCATGCAGAAATTTAGAGTGATGGTAACAACCAGTGGATGGATCCAAAAATAATGATAGCAGGATGATGATTGCTTTAAATTAATAAAAAGACAGATGATGATTGCTTTACTATTTGTTTCCCACCCAAGATAAACAACATAGGCATACCCTAGGTGAACCAGATATTAGACAGACATACTATTCATTGCTGCCTCGATATGTGCCCGACAACTAATTTAGAACTCAAGTTTGAACATTAATTTGGACCTGACTTGGGAGTCCAAGAGCTGAACAGGATGATAAAGTAGCAGGTAAGTTTAAGCAATGCATAAAATAAGCAGAAACAAAGAGTGCGACCTCTCTTGTGGACCCGTGTACTCCTCAGGTTCATCTGCTGAGTCAATGATGGTGATGCCGTTGCGGTGGGTGCCGGCGGCAGGGAAGGAGATCTGAGGCGGCGAAAGACGGTCAGGAGTCGTGATGTCTGGTTTGGTGGATGCTTCTGTTGATGGAGCAGCTCAGGTGAGGTGGACGACGTCGCGGCAGGAGCAGGACAAACCACACAAAGTTCCCTTTGACACGTACGTTTAACTGAAGTAATTCTGTAAGGGCTCATTTGGCTTGCATGATTCTTAAAACGCAGGGATAGGAAAAACACTAGAATAGGATAGGAAAATGCACATGGTAAACAGAGCATTTGTAAACACAGGATTTCTATCAACTTGGGTGTTTGGTTTACAGGAATTGGAAGACTAGAGGAATGCAAAGAAACATGGCCAAAATAAAGTGAAACCATATGAAAGCGTGTACAGTTAGAATGTTATTCTGGCACTAATGCACTTGGTCTTGTTTTCATGCATAGGATTTTGAAAAGTAGGTCCAGGTGGATGTTTTGCTTCATTCCTTTCAACAAAATGCATGAATAATTGAATAGTAGAGTGCCATTGGAAAATTCCCTATTGCTATGTTTTTCCATTGAACCAAAATAGCCCTAATGGATCGACGTGAATGTATAGTAATAAGTGATGCAACAAGTGTACAACCTCTTTGCCGTAGCCGTGTCGACCTCAACATCATTGGGTTGGTCGCTGAAGCAGTTGAGGCAGAGGTGGCTGTCGGAGGTGTGGAGGACGATCTGAGGAATCTATAGACGGCGTCCAGGGCATTGCTCTATTGTGATGGATCGTTCTGTCGTTGGAGCAGCTCCAGTGAGCCATAAAACGTCAAGGCTGTAGCAGCACAAGACAAACATCGTCAATCTCAAGTGGGATTCTAATAGCATCTCCAATAGATGATGTAAAATGGATGTAAAATTAACATCACCAAAAACCACCTGACTACAACAGATGAGGTAAAACTGTTGACTCTGAACTTAACTGTCGAAACTGAAATTTACTGTGGAATCTGAATGCTACTGTCAAAACTGAACGCAATGGTAGCAGAGAGGCACTTGACATGTAGTTTAGGGAGGGCCTGCAGTTCATCTTCAACCTGCACCCCCCTGAGCCGCCAGCCACCACCGGATGAACCGCTGGCCCCAGCGCCGCCTCGCGGCCCCGAAACAACTCGCACCGCCGCCCCAGCCAGCCCTCTAGGCCCCCGCCCCCACCCTGAACCCTAAGATAGATAGTGGGGTGCCTCTCCGGCGAGCCCCCGTCCCCGCTACGGGTGGTTCTTCCTTAACTCCTGCGAGCCCCCCAACCCCTGAAAATCGACTGGCCCAAAAGTCAATTCAGTCGACTGAAGTGTGGCTTAATCAGAGCAGAACAGCAGCACGAGCGAGGGGGAGAGCAGCAGCAGCAGCTGGGCGAGCGAGCGATTGAGCGAGAGCCGGAGCAGCAGCAGGATCACGAGCGAGCAAGCGAGAGCCGGAGCAGTAGCAGTAGATCCGGCTGGTATGGACACCGCCACCGAAGGGGCCTCACACTGGGGGAGAGCCGCCATGGAGATGTAGCCCGGGGCGCCGGCTTCAAGGTAGCCGCTCCATGGGGGTGCGGGATGGAGTACCATCAGCGTCGGGAGATCGAGTTAAGGAGAAGGTGCGATGTGATGAGTGTACAACCTCTTTGGTGGCGCCGAGTAGGCCTCGGCTTCGTCCGAGGAGTCGGTGAGGATGCTGCGGTTTCGGTGGAGTAGGTTAAGGCGGCGCTGTGGGGATGGAGCGGTCGCGATAGACGAGGCGATCATCGGAGCAGCTCCTTGGAGGTGGAGGACGGGGCGGCTGAACCGGCGGGACGACGAGATGGACGACGGATCCTCATCCAGGGAGGTGGACGAGGGACGTCGAGCTGTTGTGGTGGACGATGTCGTCGGGGAAGAGGCTCCGGCTAGGCAGCAGTGACGTGGCGGATGGAGGAGGGTGGGGTTTCACGGCTGGAGCGGAGAGGTTATGGCGATCTGGGATTTCGAATGGCAAAAAGGGGGCGATGGGAGGGGGTGAAGCATGACTTCGGGACGCGCTTGTCCAAAATGTAGGGTGTGTTACAAAAGTACTCCCAACCGATTTGAACTAGCGGCCCTTTCGGCTCAGGGTTAGAAGGGGGATTTCGCGTGTCGGGATTTGGCAGCTAGAGGGAGTTTTCGCGCCGTTGTAATTTCGGGATAGCAAGGCGCGGGTTGTGAAGGCGCCAGTTTTGGGAGCACGATATCTGAATTTTTTGGGATATAACAAGATGCGGGTTGAATTTTAGGGACAAGCCTAACGTGTAGTAATATTTTACTTGTACGTACCAAATCAATTCACACTTCCCTCAACCAAAAGAAAACGAAAAAAAATAAAACTATTCACACCACACAAAGAAAGAGTCTTGCCCCGTTTTACTATACAAATGCTATTCAAAGCTACTCCCTCCTTCCATCTATATAGGGCCTAATGCGTTTTTTGATGCTAACTTTGATCAAATATTAGAGCAATGATATATAACATGCAACTTACACAAAGCACACCGTTAAATTCGTCTGTGAAAGGTTCTTTCAATGATATAATTTTCACATTGTGCATGTCATGTACTATTAATCTTGTCAATAGTCAAAGACGGTGTTAAAAAACTCATTACGCCCTATATAGATGGAAGGAGGGAGTATGAATCCATGTTATGTCCGATTAATTTTTTTCGATTGCTGTATAATGCATGTAACCTACTCATACCAACATTTTAGTTTATTCCAAATGTCTATACTACCGCTGCAATTCGAACTAAATTTGAATTCGTTTCTCTATTTCAATAAGAATCTACAATCACGATTGTTGCCAACTTCAACCATCATTCGTGTATCACTACAGGAATCAGCTACTTTGCCGTCTGCCATGGCGGACGGCAAAGGTAGGAACGACGGACGGCAAAGGCCTTTGCCATCCGCCGCGGATGGCAACAGGCTCCGGCAAAGTAAGGATCGGCAAAGAGCTACTTTGCCGTCTGCTTCCGGAGGCTGACGACAAAGGTTCCTTTGCCATAAGCAGCTGACGACAAAGAAAGCTGACGGCAATAAATACGTTGTTAGTCCGTTAGATGGCTAACGGCAGCCTTTACCGTCCGCTGCTGCGGCAAAAAATATCTGGCCTTTGCCGTCCGCCTGGTGACGTCAGCTGGACGTCATTGCCCACCTATTCTTTGCCGTCCGCCACTGTAGGCAAATGTGGTGGTCCTTTGCCGTCTGCCACTGTAGGCAAACTGGCCAAATGGGTCAGCTCCCAGGGAGCATAGGTGGCCGCCACGTGTCTTCTTTGCCGTCCGTGGCGGACGACAAAGATAATGCATTGCCTCTTTTTTTCTGTTTTTTTAAATCCAACAATTTTCACAGCAAATATATATGACACACACACACACACACACACACACACACACACACACACACACACACACACACACACATATATATATATATATATATATATATATATATTTCACAGGGCCATTTAACAGCGAACATATGACATATCCAGCACATATATAGTTCCATCCATTCATACATAGCAAGTTGCACATACACATAAGTTGCAACCATTAGGAAGTTGCACATACATATTACAATCCAAAGTTTCATCAAGATAGCAAGTTCCATCGTAGCAAGCTAGAAGAATACTAGAAGAGAATGAAATAAAAAACAAGCACTCCATCATAGCAAGCTAGCTTCCGAGAAGTTAATGAAATCTGCAAAATGGCAAATAAGAAAGTTAGGAAAAGGTGACTAGAAGAAGAAGACTAGAAGAAGAAGCACTCCATCGTTTGTGAGGTAACTTAGGTGAAATGGATCGTTTATGAGCTAACTTATGTAAAATGCATCATTTTAGAGGTAACATAGGTAAGATGGGTCATTTTGGAGCTAACGTAGGTAAAATGGGTCATTTTGGAGCTAACATAGGTAAAATGGGTCATTTTGGAGCTAACGTAGGTAAAATGGGTCATTTTAGAGCTAACGTAGGTAAAATGGACCATTTTGGAGATAATCTACGTAAAATGGGTCATTTTAAAGCTAACTTGGGTAAAATGGATCATTTATGAGCTAACTAAGGTAAAATGGGTCATTTTAGAGCTAACTTGGGTAAAATGGATCATTTATGAGCTAACTAAGGTAAAATGGGTCATTTTAGAGCTAACTTGGGTAAAAATGGATCGTTTATGAGCTAACTAAGGTAAAATGGGTCATTTTAGAGCTAACTTAGGTAAAATGGATCGTTTATGAGCTAACTAAGCTAATTATGCCGTTTTGTTTACATAAGTAAGCTAAGTACATGTCATTATTGAGCAAACCTAGTTAACTAAGCATATTACAACTAACTTAGGTCATTTTGGAGGAAACAAAGCTAAGTATAGATCGTTTTAGAGCTAACTTAGGTAAAATGGCTGGTTTTGGAGGTCAGTAAGCTTATTAAGTCATTTTGGAGGAAAAGAAGCTAACTCTAGGTCATTAAGGTAAGCATATTAGAGGAAATAAAGCTAAGTCTAGGTCTTTATGCATTTGTTAAGCAAAAAACTAAAGAAACTTACCGTGATCGTGGAGGTGTAGGAGCGAGCTGGCTCGTGCCAGTAGCTGGAGAAGGATCGTGTGATGCTTGTCTGGAGTTACGCTGCACCAAAGATCATTTCCAATGTTTCGTTAGCATGATGACACTCAAATGTTAAGACTAGCAAGTAACGTCCATTCAAATTAAACTCATCGTGGTCTTAGGAGCAATCTCTGGATCAATGGCTATGGTGCCACGGGACCTCCCGCCACCAGATATCATCACCTGCTCTAGATCAATGGGACCCTGGCTAGGGTTAAAGTCCTCCCCTTTCCTCGCCTTCCCCTTGACTTTCATGTAAGAGGTAGTGTGGGCCATGGCATACAGGTCGTACCCCTCTGGCACCTTATCCATCTTATTGTAGCATGCCTGAAAGAGAGAAACAAAGTAAATTAGTAATTAAAGGGCTCAAGCTAGCATGATGAATGAATTGCATGAATCATGAAGCAAACCACATACCCAGTTCCGCCCGAACTGATATAAGCTGGAGCTGCCTTGATGGTGTGGCACACCTTCAATTTGGGCACGTTTGTCGTTGGCCTCAGTCGGCTCCCCTTCCATCTTTCAACACCTGCCATGACAAAGAGTAAATGAAATTAGTACAACATAAAAAAAATACCGACATGAGTAATAATATGTATATCACTTAGGTGTATCATCATCAAGTACAACATAAAAAAATTGAATACCTGACACTACTAATAATCTCGATCAGTATCATCAATAAATGCATAATCATCATCATCACTATAATCAATGACGGGCTCATAGGGTTCAGTGGCATCAACATGTGGAAGGCCACCTTGACGTAATCGGTCAAGCATTAACAAGTCATCCGCAGCATTAACCTCTTCTTGTTCCGGCTCTTCTTGTTCCTCCTCTGGGGTGATGTCGGATTCACTGTCGCTGTCGACTTCAATGTCTTGGGGTGAAGTATAGCGGTTCTTGAAACGCTTTTTGGAAAGACGTGTCTCTTGAAAAAATTCTCCTTCATATGTGTCTGGGTTAATGTGAGGTTCATAATCCTCTTCCTTTGGGGGAGATAGTCTAGCGCGTGGCGGCACTCCATAAACGACATCCCAACCTTTCAGATTTGGATTAGTTTGGCAGGCCCACGGTAGATAGAATACTTGGGTCGCCTGTTGAGCCGTAATATAGACATCAGGAACATCTAAATGGGTGCTTTGGTTGATTTCAACTAGCCCTATATGTTCATGAGTTCTTCTAGTCTCCTTCGGGTGAAACCAATAACATTTGAAGACTACGACATTCGGTGGGTTTTCACCATAAAATAGAAGTTCATAAATTGCTTCAAATCTCTCGTAATACTCGGTACCTCCTTCGCCGATAGCAGATACACAACAATTTGTAGATTTTCGGTCGTCCATAGATAGCTCTTTTCCATAGGTATGAAAGTGATACCCATTGATGTCGTATTTGTCAAATGAACGAACCTTATAGTCAAAACCATTAGCGACTTGTCTCAATTCGGCGTCCATAGACTCTGAATTAACCTACAAGTTTAATACGAAAGGATTGTTGCATTACGCACAAATTAGCGAATGAAATGAAATTGTCTAATAGAAATTACCGTTTGTTTGAACCAAGAGATGAAACCGGGATAGCCGCCTCCTTGCTTTGCGAGAATCTCATACTCTTCGACGGAATCCTTTTGGATCACCACTCCATACGAGAATATGGTGACGTATCGACTGTATGAAATATCTAGGAATAAGAGTAGTTCAAAGGAAATAGAAGTTGCGAAACAATGTACCGAGAACTTAGTCGATGTACGGCCGCACTTCTATCAGGTTGTTGAAGATATACAATGAAATGGTCCACCATTCTTCGTTATCCAAAGATACTGGATTTGAAACACTGGCTGGTGCGAGATTCCCTTTGAATAGGCTGAGGTTGGATCCAGCCTTCTTAGCTTCGTCAACATTGTACCGAGGCTTCGGATTATGCAAATGATGATTTTTGGCTTCGTAGTGTGCTGTCACGAAGTTTGTCGCCTCCTCAGTGATGAATGCCTCAGCCATCGATGCTTCAATTCTACGTTTATTTTTACATTTTTCTCGAAGCGTCTTCTGCATCCTCTCAGTTGGGTAGCACCAACGATTTTGCACGCCCCCCCCCAATCTTGCCTTGGTCGGGAGATGCAAAATCAAGTGCTGCATTGGATTAAAGAAGCCCAGTGGAAAGATCTTCTCTAACTTGTAGATCAACTCCGGCGCCAACTCTTCTTCTAGCACGCCGGGCGATAGTTCTTTCGCACAAAGAACACGGAAGAAATAGCTGAGTTCTGCCAGTACTAGCCATTCATCCTCTTGAGACCCATTATGAAGTTCCGTTTGCTATAGGCGTCGTATGTCTTGAACCCATTATCCGAGGCTTCTTGCAATTCGTCCTTAAGCAGCTGCATGTACACATTCATATTTTTCCCCGGATAGTTGGGCCCTGGAATTATCAACGTCAGGAAAATGTTCTTTCTTTGCATAATCTGTCCGGGGGGAGATTGAGTGGAAAGACAAATACGGGCCAACAACTGTATTGGGTTGCCGTCATACCAAACACACTGAACCCATCCGTGCTGACGCCGACTCGACGATGCCTTGAATCTGCCGCTTTGTCAGCATGTAATTCATCAAACTTTTTCCACGTAACACCATCCGATGTGTGTACCATCATCAGATTCCCATTAGCGTCTAGTTCTGTTCTTTTGCCTGTTTTGTGCCATGTCATCTGTCTGGCCGTCTCTTTGACCATGAAAAGACGTTGAAGTCTTGGTACGATTGGCATATACCGAAGAACACTAACGGGGCTTTTGGTCTGTGTCTTCTCACCCATACCGTTGTCTACCACAACATACCTGGAAGACTTGCAAATGGGACAATAGTTCAAGCCGCATAGTCAAGCCTAAATAAGGCACATCATTTCTCACAGGCATGTATCTTCTCATAGGGCATCTTCAGTGCACGGAGGATTTTGTCCGACTGGTACAGGTTTGCAGGCATTACATGGCCTTTGGGTAGAAAGCGTCCAAATACTGTCATCATTGCATTGTAGCATTCTCTGCCCAAGTTGAACTGAGCCTTCAGAGCCATTACTTGTGATATGGCATCCAACTGACAAAGCTCAGTGTGCTCGTGGAGCGGATGTTTTGAAGACTCCAACATTTTATTGAAGGCCTTTGCAGATTCCTCCATCTCCTCGTCCGAATCCCGAGCATCATCATAGTCTTGCACCATGTTTTCCATCCCGGTACCATGCTCGTCGGTGCAACGACAATCCACCTCAGCTCGGTCACGTTGGGCAGACTCACCATGATATGTCCACACCGTATAATCGGGCGTAAAACCACTCTTCTGCAGGTGTTTGCCCATTTCAGCCTTTGTCCTCTTTTCCCAATTGCCGCACCGGAAACAGGGGCACCAGGTTTTCCTCTGGCCATTTGCAAATGCGGCTTGCACAAACCCCTTGGTTTTTGTGAACCATTCAACGCTCCATTTGTTCTGACCAGTGTGACCGGTATACATCCACGCACGATCACTGATCTTGACTTTCAGAGCTACTGGACACACAACAAATATATATATAATTCACCATGTATATATATTCATCAGTTCATCTACTTTGTCAATTTTATTACGTCCATGCAAGCTACACTCTAATAGGTAATGATAGGTCCTAATCCCACCCGAGTATGTGTAGATTGGGTTCATTTTCCCATGCTATGCTCCGTATCCGACACAAAATTTCGGCAATACCTCCCCGTTGTTCTCCTGATACACGTCTCTGCAATAAACAGAGAGGATGTGTACCCGGAGAACAACAGGGGAGGCACTGATGAAATTTATGTGTCGGATCCGGAGCAAAGCATATGGAAAAACGAAGCCAATCTACACATAATCGGGCTGTCCATGGATAGTGTTGGACAATTTGATAGAATCAAGGTTATAAATATAAAAATGCATGCATATTTATAACTATAATGCTTTCGAACGGGAGACACATATTGGTTACGCATACTAATGATTCAAGACACATATATAGCTAGCTATTCAAGGCACGAACACCGGAACAGAGAAAATAATTAATGGGGGAGGAGGACATGTCATTTATTCTCACCCACGAACGAAGGGGCAGAGCTCGTCAAACGCACGGCGAGGTCGTCGAACACCAAACCTCGCAGCGATAAAACAACTGCACATTTAAATCTATCTGATCAACAAAATTATATATGATGTTTTTCATAACAAAATCGAAAAATATTTGACCTAACTCATAATTCACAAATATATGACCTAACTCATAATTCACAAATATATAACAAAAATCTTTTTTCTACTTCTTTTACTTATTTTGTTTTCTTCTTTTCTTCTTCTTCTACTTCTTCTACTTCTTTTCTTCTTCTTCTTTTTCATCTTTTTTCTACTTCTTTTACTTCTTTTCTTTTCTTCTTTTCTTGTTCTTCTACTTCTACTTCTTTTCTTCTACATATTCTTTTTTCTAACACTAACACTAAATCTTCTTCTTTTCTAACACTAACACTAACACTAACACTAACACTAACACTAACAATTAAACAGCAAAAAAAAGAAAAAACAGAAAGAAAAAAATACTCACCGGAGCCGGGGGCGACGCTGGCGTCGGGGTGGTGGGCGGGTGAGGTGGCGGCGGGGCTCCGGGGCAGTGGGACGGCCGGGCGGCGGGGGCGGCGCCGGGCGACGGGGGCG
>NC_041391.1:433126357-433137822 GCF_002162155.2 Triticum dicoccoides | reverse complement strand
GGGGGTGGCGCCAGGCGGCGGGGGCGGCACGGTGGGTGGATCTGGGCGTCGGGGAGGAGAGAGGGAGAAACAGAGAGAGTAACGGGCGGGGGGGAGGGGTCGGCCATTAGTTAGGTTAGCCTTTGCCGTCCGCTTTTTGTTTATCTTTGTCGTCTGCTGCGGACGGCAAAGAGGGGGGGCGTTAAGTTTTTTTGTTAGTGGGTGCCACCTCCCTCTTTGCCGTCAGCCAGCGGACGGTAAAGAAATGGCGGATGGCAAAGACCTTCTTTGCCGTCTGCCAGTTTTTTGCCGTCCGCTTCTTGGTAGCTGATGGCAAAGACCTTCTTTGTCGTCCGCTAGCTAACGACAAAGAACTGGCAGACGGCAAATTCCCTGATTACAGTAGTGTATTACCTTAATAACACACCACATGATTACTATAGAGATAGATATGAACTATGTGTACTACATGAACTCGAATTCTATTTTTTGAATACACTTGATGTTGATTCCAAAAAATAGTACATTTGATGTACTAACTATATATACATAATCTAAACCATGTTCCATACGTACACCGTGTTTATCACACAAAGTATAGTGCCTCGCCCCCTACATTATGACAAGTATTTAGACCTGAGTTGCAAAAGCGACACATTAGCCCAAATTATAATCAATGTTCTACATTATGATATCTTCTTCAAGTATCCGTATCCACTTTTTTATAATGAATTATGATTTTTGTTCGTCTTTTACACCTTCATGATCCTCTTCTATTTGTAGCTAGCTAGTGCTAACTTTCTATCGTGCATGCACACGCCCGCCCCCCCTCACACACCCTTAGCGTCCCCTCCATCGCGCACGTTCATTATTTCTCTTTAGGTCGTCCACCAACGGTGTGTGTAGGCCCCGACTCCTTTCTGGCACACACCGGTCGATATACCTCTCTAGCCAAGTGTGCCTACAACAAACACATATATACTTCCCCTCTTCTCTTCTCATCGTCCATGCCCCCATATGTCCAATACGATTCCACACAGGTGCACACTCCCTCCCCTCTTTTCATTTATCACATGCTCGCACACTCCTCCCCCCTCGACATGGTAGGCCTCTCGCACCACCTCCTAGCCACACCCTCTCCCCCTGTCTGGCTCTCCGGACATTATTTGCTTCTAACACATGCAGGCGTGTGTATGAACTGATCTCCCTACATATAGCCAGGTCAACTATAATTCGTTTTCACCAAGCACCGATACACTTACCTCGCTAGTTATGTCTCTCCTTTTCTCGGACACACGATGATTGATCTTCCTATGTAGGTACACATGCTTACCACAACCATATCTTCTCCCCTCATCATCCTTGAATACCTCCCGACCTGTCTCTCACACGCACGTGCATAGACAGACAGACATCCCCCGCCCTCTCTTATTGATATTGCACTCATACCCTCCGTTTGTCTAGCAGTCCTCTCCCACCATTTGTGAGACGCCACTCCACCACCAACCCTTCAACGCTCTACCTTTGTCTTTTTCCCAACCTTATTCCTCTGCTACACATATCCATGGATATCGATCGATCTCCCTCAATACATACCTAGGTCTCTCTCCTTCCCCACACATATACTAGTCGACCGGTCTCTACCCCCCCCCCCACACACACCAATAGTCGAACGTTGTAGGTAGGTATCCATGCCACGGAGAAGAACTGCACCTCTGCCCTCTCAAATTCTAGGAGGCCAGCCGCCCTGTATCTTTGACGTGGGCAAACATAAAATCGATGGCACTCTTTATCGATCGCGCAACCACACACTTCATCCCTATTTTCAATTCTATCGATATCTCACATCCATGACTCCATTTCACACACATTGCATATGTTACATTTTTCTGATTGAGATATCATCAACACATTGCCTCTGTTTCGCACAAACCATCTCTCTCACACCCACCCACGTACATACCTGCACCTAAAGAACAAGTGCACGTAGGATGCATGTACTCACGTATCGTTCCCGTCCACACCCGCGCGGGTACACGGTGGAGTTCGTTTCTGTATGAAAAGGCCGTCCACGTGATAATTTGACGCGTGTAGCGGTTGTTTACTCGAAGGAAGGTCGGGTACCACGCCTAGATTATAAAATGATTGCCGTGGGGAAAATGGAAAAATGGGTTTGTCTCTCGTCACACCATCTCACACAAGGCCGCCGTGGCCTCTCTCTCTCAGCGTTGGTCAGTGATCCGGCCACATCCCGTCCGCCGGCGGAAAGGGAGGATGTGCATCGTCTCTCCGTTCGACGGTGTTGAGGCAGCTCGTCCTGATCTATGGTACCCGCCGTTCTCTCTGACCAAGCTCCAACGCGGTAGGTCCTTGGCCACTTGCTTGCTGCTGCAGTATGGGCAGATCCCGGCCGCCGACGCCCTCCTAGTAACATCCCGACGACCCTCCGGTACAGCTTCCTCCGGCCTTGCTCCACTGCCCATCTTCCCACGTTGCTGCATGTGGATCTTCTTTAGTTGTTTGCTTAAATCGTATCTCGGCCGACGTACTTTCCATATTGCAATCTTGTCCTCAAACCATTTTTGATAAACCACCATGTGCTATCTTTCCCTTTTTACATGGAACATGCTTCTTTTTTGTCGGCGTATGTGTCTTCAACTCGTGTTATTGGGCAGTAATTGTTTCCTTTCGACCTCCTTTTGCAAACAGGGCTATCCATTTTCACCTCGTTGCTATTGCGACCTTTTGGTGAACTGCACAAATCACTTTTCTGAAGAGTGTTTTGTGCAGTTCCGTCCGGGTATATTGGTCCCCATTGTATTTCGTGCTAAATTTTGACCATAAATTAAACTAACAAAATGTTCATGCATGTCAACAAACATTATTTTTTTGAAAATTATGTTCAAATACGAATCTAATGAGATATTTTTTCTTGACATGCATTAACATTTTGTTAGTTAAATATTTAGTCAAAATTTGGCACAAACTACAAAAAGGACCTATAAACCAGGACGGAGGTAGTAGCCAGCAGCTGGCTATACTATTAATGCTCTTTAGATGAGGTGCTAAGTGCATTAAATGGCTTAGTAACTCAAGTCTTCAATGCATAGGTGCTTAGTTTATTGGTGCCACATCATATTTTATGCCTACGTGGCAGGCTTAGCAGCTGGCTACTTCTGGGCCCTCCTGACCAAGGGCGTCGTCGCCAACCCGACAACACCATGGCCGCACTTGTTGCGCAGAACGCCAACAATATCTACTTGTTCGTCGGTGCCGGACAGATACACACTAACACACCAACTGCAGGGTCGTACGTACACTGATCAGTGCTTGTTACAGCTTCCCTTTTTTAGTTAAACTACATGGTCACTCTTAACCTGTCTCATTTCGGTTGGCTTCGCAAGTGGTAAACCAAATGCAACAGAATTATTACACATCAACTGGTAAAACGAGTGCGCATGAGATGTCCGGTGAGCTCAAATCTTTTTTTGCGGGAATCTGGTGAGCTCAAATCTGTTACGTGATACTGAAATAGTAGATTTGGTTTCCCTAGTCATGTAGTAAAAAGACAAAACATATTTTAGTCACATAATATATCAGGGGTAGAATGGTCTTTTCATGTTAGACTTAACACTGTTATGTGCCAAAATTGACGGAGTGTCATGAAGGGAACAAAATAAAAATTGTGTGTCAAAAGGGGAAATGATATTTTTTAGGGCCAAAAAAGGAAGCAAGATTAAAGAAAGGGCCAAATAAGTAATTCTCTTCATGATATTTCCCCGTCCAGACCGATTCCAAGTTGGCTTCTCACCTTCTTGGCCCAACAAAAACCCCTCCCCCCTCCTGCGCGCGCTTCCCGCCCGGTGCCAGCTGAGCCCGCCGCTCCACATTGATGGCAAGTCAGGGTGACGCAACCTCTCACTGCTTCCGCCGTTGAAGCAGCGCGCTGACCGAGAGCACCGCCCGCTGCACGCCCGGCATTTCAGTCTACATAGTGGATAGTAACTTTAGAGCAAGTACTACAATTAGATGACATAAGCAGGCTATAAGGATTTAAATATAGTATTTGTGCTTAGTTGAAGGAGAGAGAAGAGAAGCGGATTGTAAATGTGTAGCCGGTTGTACTCCAACATACTTTGTGAGACAAAAGGTGGGGCCATTATTAATGATATTGTATTTATACTAAAGGGACTAACGAACGCCTTAGTTACTCCGTTTTTTGAGACAAACCTTGGTGGGGCTATTATTGATTTTTTTTGAGCTATTATTGAGTTGGACGTGGGGTTTGGGGGCCAAAGGCCTACTATTATACTCGCACGACCGACCTGACATGCTCTACCCTAGCCGCCGCTGTATCATATGGTTTCGCACCGTTCCAGATCTTAGCGCCACCACGAAATTCTTCTCCAGCCCTCCTTCCGGCGTGCACCGCGAGAAGGGACAACAGTCCTCCGAACCCCGTCTTTCGTGATCCTGTATGGGAGAGGGGCGATCAGGTTTTGGGGGAGCACACTCCTGTGACTGCTGCCAGCGATGACTTCCTCAATGACAGCCTTCTTCCCCGACCTCGGTAACCTCTTCATCAACGACATGAGTGACAACATCAACCACATCGATTCTGCTCCTGCTGTACAGTATGTGATTCTGTCCTCCTGGTTTAGTCCGCATCATTACTTTGATGTTTGCAATTGTCATCATGATCTATTTACTGCTGATTCGGATTAAATCTGATACTAAATTGCTCATATATTCAACAATCCAATCCAAAAACCTGATTATAGGCAATTTACTCCGAGTGGTTTTGCTGCGCTTTTGAAGCCGCCTACTTTTAAGGGGTTGCAATATAAAAGGTGGCGCACAAGAGTAGTATATTGGTTTTAGATCATGTACTGCTATGACGCCACTAAGGGTAAGCCTGAGGGCGATCTTAATCCTACACAGCAGGAAGCTTTTCAGAACATGGATACCCTCTTCAAAGCCGCCCTGCTGAGTGTTCTTGACGATTCCATTGTGGATTCATATATGTCGAACGCTGACAACGAATTGTACGTCATGGAGCAATTCTGTGACTACAAGATGACTAATGAGCGCTCTGTTGTTTAGCAGACTCATGAGATACAATCACTCTCTAAGGAACTTGAGTACTTTAAGTGTGTGTTGCCGGACAAATTTGTTGCTGGGACCATCATTGCCAAGCTTCCACCTTCGTGGAACAATTTTGCTACTTCTCTAAAAAACAAGAGACATGAGTTTTCTGTTTTGGATCTCATTAGCACTCTTGATTTTGAGGAGAAGGCAAGAGCAAAAGACACACGTGCTCGGGTTGCCGAGGGAGCTTCTAGTGCCCACATGGTACACAAGAAGAACTTCCAGCCCAACCAGCTCCACAACAACAAGAACAAATCTCAGGGGAAAGGCAAGTTTGATGCAAAGAACAGGCCGTCACATTCTACCAACTTCAAGAAGAATTCTCATAACGGGAAGGGATACAAATCTCAATTTTGGTAGCACCGCACAAAATTTATATGGCTGCATCTACCTGCTGTCAGCTAACCTCATGGTGCTTCAGGTATTCCTACATTCGTAACTAGGTACAATGACCACCGCAAGATGAAATTAGCTTATTCGTACATTGACTTGCTGAATGCAGTGCGGAACGATCCTGCCATGTGTGGAGGAGCAAATAAGCAGTGCAGCCGAAGGTGGAAATCAACCAAGGACTTATAAAATTATATGTAATCTTCCTCAGGCAGGTCAGTATCCCCTTCGTCCAGATGATCGTGTTTTGTCATGCCGAGCTATTGATATGTCCAATGCAGAACGCAAAAGAAGAGAGCAGTTCTTGGGAAAAAGCGAGTAGTTAGTGCAGCGGGCCTTATAAACACGAACAGCTCGCTCTCCCGCTTTCGTCTCCCCACCCAATTTCCCCCGCTCCCCAATCTTCCTCACTCGTCCAGAAAACCCTGCTCACCTTCTTCCTCACTCATACAGAAAACGCCTGCTCCTCTTCTTCCACTCCTACAGAAATCCCCAGCCCTCCTTCTTCCCCACTCGCACTGCCACTAGGCTCGTCTCTGGCTACTCTGCTCAAACCCGTGAGCTCGGCGCGACGCCCACAAGGAAAATGGAGTCGGCTGGCCCCAGCGCCAAGAAGATGAGGCTCCCGCCAGCGGCGACGCCACTTGTAGATCCCGCACCCGGTAGCGCGGGGAGAAGCGGTGAGCCCCCCCCACCCGGATCTGAGGAACCGGTAGAATCTCCGGTGGACCGCATCAGCGATCTCCCGGGCATCATCCTTGAGGAGATCATCTCGCTTCTCCCCACCAAGGATTGCTGCCGCACACAAGTCCTCTCAACTCAGTGGCGCCCTCTATGGCGCACCGCGTCCCTCAATCTCGACTATCGTGAGATATCTGTCCTTCCTAAATTTGATCTCCTCGGAGCCATCGTCTCTTCTCACCAGCAGGTCCCCGTTCAATGCCTCTGCATCCTGACAAGCTACCTGCTGTCCATACCCGGCAAGGTGGACGCTTGGCTGACATCCCCTGAATTCGGAAAACTCCAGTAGTTTGAGTTCTACCATTACCACGAAAGTTCAATATCACGAACATACCAAGAATTAGTGCCCACACCACCGTTGTCCATCTCACGGTTTTCCTTCTCTCTCCACACCGCCACTTTCGCCCGGTGCCATCTACTAGACGATCTGGTACAAATGCTTCGACTCCCACTGCTAAAAAAACTTTCACTTGTGGTGGTTTATCTGTCGGAGGCCTCACTGCACAGCATCATCCACTCCAGTTGCCCTGCCCTGGAGCGTTTGCTGATTGTTTTGGGAATAGAAATCGGTATCTATTGTCTCCAAATAAAGTCGCCTCACCTTAAAAGCATTGGAATTTGTTTTAAAGGACAGCAGCTCATCATCGAAGATGCCCCTTCACTTGAAAGGTTGCTCCTTCATAATTGTTATACACCTTCAGAAATAATTGTCGTCTCTGCGCCCAAACTGGAGACCTTGGGTGTAACTCGTGACCCGCTTAATAATCACAAGGAGTTGGTGTTTGGCTCCTCACTTTTTCAGGTACCGTATATTATCATCTACACATTTGTAATCATATGCTGCAGTTTTCATTTGTGCGCATAAGTTTTATATCATCTTGGAATACACTTTGGGTACTAATATTATGTTATATGCTCAATGAAGAGTTCATCCATTGATAGCCTATCAATGTTGCTGGATTCTGTCAAGATCATATATATCAGAATGTATAGTTTTGATCTGGACATAATTATTGGCTTGCTGCAATGCTTTCGATCTCTGGAGAATTTATACATAGAGGTGATGATTTCATGCACATTGAAAGCCTGTATATATTGTACTAGAATTAACTGTTCAATCTTCATGTCTACTTAGGCAGAACCACATGGAGAAAAACATATAACCAATCATTGGCGTAATAAGCACAAGGATTTTCTCAGTTCTCATGACATTCGTTTGAGGACAATAACGATGGGACGATATGCATCCAACTAGGCAAACAGAAGTTTTGTCACATTCTTCCTGTTGAATGCGAGGTTACTATTGTCCATGAGGCTTAATTTTTACAGCAAGAGATTTCTCATGGACGAACATGTTGAACAACAAAAAAAGAAGTTTCAGGTGGACAAATGGGCTTCTAAACGTGCTCGGCTTCTATTTACAATAAGTTGTAGACATCCTGAAATAATTTTTTTTGCACAGGATGTTGATTTTATGGATCAGACCGATCCATTTGTTTGTGACTGGAAAAAAGAGTGGTTGGGTTAGATGTTACTGTCATGTTCAATCTGGGTTTTGTATAAAAATTTGATGCACAATTAATCCTTGGGCTTTTTGTACCATTTGTATGCTTGACTTGCATGTTGTTTCCCTCGTACTCCCGTCCACCTGCCACTACACCGCCGCATCTTCCATGGCTGCTGTTCATTCCCGTCTGAGGCCTTGCCGTCGTTTTCCGCTTTGGTTAGCTCGCTGTGCCCACCGCCGTCTGGCGTTGTCAACATGGTCAACAACCAAGAGGAATCAGGAGATGACTGCACATGGAGAGGGTGACAGTAGGGACCCACCAGGGTCATTGCATTTTGCAAGCAAGTGCCTTGTTATTACAAGCCAAAAAAATACTTCATCCTAATTGTTTGACAACTAGGTTCCACGCCATTGTCAATGTAGTCAATAAACGAGAAAATTACACAACGAGTGGATAACACCAAGGACCCAGCAGCTCGACCAATTGTTTTTCAGTTTCAGAGACGGAGCTCAACTACGCGCTGTGCGGGGGCTGTGGCCCGTCTAGCCCACGCTTACGCTTTTATTTAGCACATGACGAGCCCAGTTGATATATTTTTTCTTTCTGAAATTGGCTAGCCCAGTTCTTTTTTTGGAGAATACCAAAACCGAGGCCTACTTGCTTTTCTCAGCATGCTGGGCTGCAAATCTTTCAAGACGAGGAGGGATGTAAGTAGTATGAAATGGGCTTCCCCAGAAAACGGGCTATAAGTTGTAAGAAATGGGTTGTAAATTTTTAAACCAAAGCCAACCGGCAATTGCATTAAAATATCATTTTTTTTTCAGGATTTCTCTACTCTCTACTCTTATAAAACCAAAGCCAACTGGCAATTACATTAAAATATCATCTTTTCTCCCACAAGATAAACTACTCATACAAATGCATCTTCATGTTCCGTGCAACGAACGGGCATCTTGCCAGTTAAGATTCTAAATTTCATTCATTTTTTTGCGGAGAATTGTTTTTTGAATTTTATTTTGATATAATTTTTTGAAAATTATTTTTAACGTGACTCGAAATTTTGTGATTAAAAGAGTTCGGACCCCACCGAAATATGCAAATTTTTGTTGAATTTTTTAGCAGTGCCCAGAATTTATGGTCTGTAATACTAATAAAAAGAATATGGGCTTAAAATATCCTTAAGAATTAGCAAATGGGCTGTAAATTATTGAAAATAATGGCTAATGGGTTGTATGCTGTTTTCCACAGATTTGGAGGCTGACTTCTGGGCCTACTAGGTTGACGATGACGCTTTTTTTTGACGCGTACGCAAGGCTTTGTCAACTTAGTCAACACACAGCAGTGACTGTTGGATGTCCATCCAACGGCCGCCGTGCTTCTTCAATCTTTGATCTTCCTACTCCAGCCGCCCAAACTAGCGCCGACGGGACTTCCTGCTCCCTCCTCCCGTGGCTGGTTGTGCTGCCGCCAGGCCATCCCTCTAACTACCCACACATCCTGTTATTTTCCGGCGACGTCGGCCTCACCCCGCAGCCGACCAGTCAGTGCTCGTTCTCCCCTTAGGTGGGCATCCACTGCGGTGGCTTCGCCGGCTCCGGGTGGTTCTCTTCCTGGGCCTCGCCCTCATCCATCGCGTTTGTGCTCTCGGTGCGGCGAGGTCAACATGGTCAACAAACAACAGCCATTGGAAGAGGCTGACAGTAGGGGCCCACACAGGAAAATGCCTCCTTATTACGTGCAAAATAATGATTCCTCCACCTGATAGCTGGGACCCACTGGAAGGGTCTCTGTATTTCATGAAAAAAAACGTTCCCCCCGCTGTCAGCTCGGACCCATCGGAAATGCCTCCTTATTACGCACAAAAAAATGAATACTCCTGGGACTCACCTTGGTGGGAGGCTGACTTGTGGGCCTACTAAGTTTACGGGGACGGATGGCTTTGTCAACTTAGTCAATATGAACGATTCTAGCTCCAGTGACCGTACGATGTCCATCCAACGGCCGTAGTGCTTCTTCAACCTCCGGTCTTCGTGCTCCAGCCGCCCAAAGCAGCGCCGGTCGTGCCGCATGCTCCTGCCTCCCATGGCCGACTGTGATGCCGCGGAGGCCTCACCGCCCCCCTACTACTCCCACCGCTGGCCAGGCCATCCCTCTACTCACCCACACCCCCTGTTATTCTGCGGCGACGATAGCCTCACACCGCAGCCGAACTAGTGAACCCTCGTACTCCTCTTTGCGTGGCATCCACTGCTGCGTCTTCCCCAGCTCCGTGTCGTCCCCTTCCTAGGCCTCGCCGTCATCCACCGCCGTGGTGCTCTCGGCGCGGCGTGGTCAATGTGGTCAACGACCGACTTCCATCGGAAGAGTACTATGCGTGGAGAGGCTGACAGCTGGGTCCATGGTGGCCGCAAGGAAGTGCCTCCTTATTAAGTGCAAAATAATTATTCCTCCACCTGACAGTAGGGACCCACCAGACGGGCCACCGTATTTCGCGAAAAAAACGTTTCCCCCCTGACTGCTGGGACCCACCATCTACATCTTCACATGCAAGGAAGTGCGTCCGGGCAAAAAAAAACGATTCGCCACCCTGACTGCTGGGACCCACCAGCTACATCTTCGCAGACAAGGAAATGCCTGACAGTCGGGACCCGCCTGGTCGAAGCGTACGTAGCATTGTCATTCTGGTCGCGAACGTGTACATACATATATACTGGTCGATGTAGAGGCGCGCACGTGTCGTAGTAGAGGCATGTACGTGTCGTAGTAGAGGCGCGCACGTAGCATGTACACGTACGTACAGCGGCCAGGGTGCACGAAAGAAAATATGGCCACGTATGTGTACATACGTGCGGGGTCTCGAATGCCTACTCGCGCATACGTACGGCGAGGGCTCGTGTACATGGCTGGGTCGGAATGGAGAAACAGCGTCGTCGTCGTGTTCATGGGGAGGCAACGGAATGCGTCGTGTTCATTGGAAGGCAACAGAATGCATTGTGTTCATGGGGAGGCAACGGAATGCATCATGTTCATCGGGAGGCAACGGAACGCGTGGGAGCCAACCGGCTGGGTCAGAACGGAATGTGTCGTCGTGTTCATCGGGAGGTCTTGGACGGAACAGGCGATGGAAACGAGGCCTGGCGTACCGCAGAACGGAGGAAACGGCCTTGTGTTCGACCGGCCACATTCGAAACGGGATCCTGTTCATCGGGAGGGGTCTGGCGTACCGCAAAACGGAGGAAACAGACCTCCTACGGTCGAAACGGGGGTCCTGTTGATCGGGAGGGGTGTGGCGTACCGCAAAACGGAGGAAACGGACATCCTACGGTCGAAACGGTGGTCCTGTTGATCGGGAGGGGTGTGGCGTACCACAAAACGGAGGAAACGGACTTGTGTTGGAGCGCTACAGTCGAAACGGGGGTCCTTATCATTGGGAGGGGTGTGGCGTACCGCAAAATGGGACTCCACGGGATACTGTTAATCTCCACCGTTGACCTCCTCCAGCCTCCACGTGCTACCGTCGACCTCCTCCAGCCTCCACGGGCTCCTGTTCATCCAGCCTCCACCGCGCACTACTCCACCGGCTACTGTTCAACCACCCCTCCACAGGCACCCTCCACCGTCTAGTGTTCATCCAACCCTCCACACCAGGGGTCCTGTTCAACCACCCCTCCACCGTCAACTGTTCATCCAGCCCTCCAC
>NC_041391.1:433063776-433126113 GCF_002162155.2 Triticum dicoccoides | reverse complement strand
GCAACGCTCACTGTTCATCCAATCGATCGGCTTTAGTTAGCAGCAGTAGCGAAGGAATCGCTCGATCGGGTTCAGTTAACAGCCATCGATCGACCGCTCGGGTTCAGTAACGCGTAGCCTGCTGTGCAATCGCTCGGGTTCAGTTAGAGCCCAACGCCTCGCTTGGGTTCAGTTAGAGCCAACGCCTCGCACACACGCGCTTACGTGTACGAGAGAAACGTGCATCGCTCATCCCCCGACCTCCCACCGTAATCGGGAACTCCCCGAAATTTTCCTCCCCCTCGCTTCTACCATGGTTTTTTCTGTCATGGACGGCCCAAAGAATGTCATGCAGCTGCGTCTCCGGCCCGCCCAGGACGAAAAGCCCATTTTCTGTCATGATTTTTTGTCATAGAAGTAGGAGCCCACCACATCTATGATGATACCGGGTTTTGTCACAATTATCGTCATAGAAGTGTCATATGTATGATAGAATTTTTTTTCGTTCGGCCCAAAATGTCACGGATGTGTCTTTTTATGTAGTGCTTTATCCCATGCAACAAGATAGACGATGCTTCACATATTGCCAATATCTTTTGTTGGGAAATCTTGCGCCTACATGGAGTGCCCAAGACGATCGTCTCGGACCACGACGTCAACTTCTTGAGTTACTTTTGGAAAACTCTATGCGCCAAGCTCATAATCAAGCTCTTGTTCTCTTCGGCATACCATCCCCAAACCGACGGCCAAACGGAGGTGACGAACCGTACACTCTCCACTCTACTTCGTGTGTTGATCAAGAGGAACATCAAGGAGTGGGAAGAGTGCCTACCCATCGCCGAGTACGCCTACAACCGCGCAAGACATTCGACAACCGGCAAGTCCCCATTCGAGGTTGTCTACGGCTTCAACCCGTTGTCCCCATTGGACATTCTACCTCTTCCCCTACAAGAGCGCACCAACATGAACGCGAGTGCACGAGCAAGCTACCTCAAGAAGATGCATGAGGATACAAGGCACACCATCAAGCGCCAAGTACAACGACTCACGACCAAGCTCAACATCAACAAGCAACCCATGATATTCAACATTGGAGATCTCGTGTGGCTACACCTTCGCAAGGACCACTTCCCAAACTTCTACCACAAGCCGATGGATCCTTCAAGGTGCTAGCACGCTACAACAACAACAACGCTTACAAGATCGACGTCCTGAGCGACAAGTACAACATGAGCGACATCTTCAACGTCAAAGACCTCTCGCCATGCCATGGTGATGAAGATTTCGATCCAAGGTCGGATCTTTCCCAAGGGGGGGGGGGGGAGATGATGTGGAGCATCCCACGATCATCCCCATGGACGCATCTACATCTCCTAGAACACCACTTGGACCTATGACAAGAGCACGTGCAAGAGCTCTCGAAACCGAGGTGACATCACTCCTCTCACAACTCCCTTTCGAATCACAGGAGACATGGCTACTACCTCAAATGGAGACGCTTTGCATACTCAGGTACCAAGGAGTTAGCCATGGAGAAGCTAGGAAGCAAGGAGAATCAGAAGCGGAAGACATACGCGAAGATGGAGAGGAAAACAGCCAAGTCCCAGGCTGGCTGGACGATCCGGACGAGGGCTCGGACGATCCGGACAGAGCCTGGACAATCCCGACCCCTGTACGGACGATCCGGCGAACTCACCCCACGACTCCCGAAGCTGGACCCCGAAGCTGGACCATCCGGACGACCACCCGGATCATCCGGGCACGAACCGGACATCCGGACCCCCATCCGGACATCCGGAACAACGCCGCCACCGCCAGCGTCATCAACTCATCCGGGCCATCTCCTGGATCATCCGTACCGAGCCCGGATCATCCGGCTCCCCACCCGGATCATCCGGACCCCGCCTGCTTGCATTGGGCTGAGGCCCATGTACCCCTTCGCCCCCTTAGCCTATATATTTGACTCATCCACCTCTCTTCTAGACTTAGCATTGTGATAGCTCATACTTTGAGATAGAGCCTTGCTCATCCATCCGGATCTACTCCACCGCGAGGGACCGACACCTCTTCGGAGAAGATCCTCGTTGGATTCAAGACCTGCTTTCGTAGAAGACCCTCTTCAAGACCTCCTCACAGAGAAGAACCGATTACCCTATGTATCGTCCTTTGTTGGATTTGGATCTTGTATCACTTTGTGTCTCGATGATCTAGCGCATGTGTGACTTTATTCTTGTTCGTTGAGTGTTCTCTCGTGTTTTTCCCTTGTTCCCCTCCTTGTGTTCTTCGTGTTCTTGGTAGGATTCCCCTCCAAACGTGAAAGATCGGCCTCTAGGGTTCTACCCTACATCACCTTTTATGAGTTTACTAGAGAGAACCCTACTTTCATAGATTGCGACGTTTAACAATCAGACTCATATAGGTGTGTTCTTCAAAAGATGTTCTGCAAGACAACATCTCTGCTTAAAAGAGCCACTTAGAATACATTAAGATATACATCAACCTGCCATGCATATTAGGAGAGTATGGCATCTTCACGGAGTGGTATTTTTAGTAGTAAGGATACTCTCCTCTCAGTTGACCAACAACTTGTCTTCCACATCAAATTCACGGGATCTCCGATCACAAAGAATAGGTTACCACTGTGAACAACTCATATTGTGGGTCTCATACCCATCTCCCTCGATGCATTAACTATCACATTACGTGATAGACCCTTAGTAAAAGGATCTGCTAGATTTTTAGATGTTTGGATATAATCCAATGCAATAACTCCAGAGTTTCTCATTTTCCTGACAGACATTAACCTTCTCTGAACGTGTCTTGATGACTTCATGTTATCCTTTGAGATGCTCACTTTTGTGATCACAGTTTGATTGTCGCAGTTCATAAGGATACCTGGTACATGTTCCATATAAATTTCCTCTTCCAACTCTCCATTTAGGAAAGCAGCCTTAACATCCATTTGATGAACGGGAAGACCATGTGAGGTAGCTAGTGAAAGTAGTACTCGAATAGTGGTCAGTCGCGCCACAGGTGAGTAAGTATCAAAGAAGTCTTCACCTTCCTTTTGGGTATAAGCCTTAGCCATGAGCCGTGCCTTGTACTTCTCAATAGTACCATCAGGCCTAAGTTTATTCTTGAATACCCATTTGCACCCTATAGGTTTGTACCCATAAGGACGATCAGTTATCTCCCAAGTTTCATTTGCCAAGAGGAAATCCATCTCACTACAGACCGCTTCCTTTCAGTAGTCAGCATCTTCAGATGCATAGGCCTCTAAAATAGATCTGGGAGTGTCATCTGTTAGATAGACAAGAAAATCATCACCAAAGGACTTTGCAGTCCTCTGTCTCTTGCTCCTAGTAGGAGCTTCATTGTTCTCCTCCACAGGATTTTCAAAGTTTTCCATAGAAATGGCAGGTTCAATAATTGTAATTGGTTCCTGATTCGATGAACTATGCATCTCCTGATTAGATGAGGTAGCCATATCCTTCATGGGAAAGATATCTTCAATGAAAGTCGCATCATTCGACTCCATGATCGTACCGACATGCATGTCAGGTACCTCATATTTTACAACCAAGAATCTATAACCAATGCTATGAAAAGCATATCCCAGGAAAACACAATCCATAGTCTTTGGTCCTAGCTTGCACTTCTTTGGAATTGGCACATTGACTTTCACCATACAACCCCAGGTTCGTATATAAGAGAGTTTTAACCTTTTCTTCTCCCATTCCTTGAATGGAGTAATCTCTTTGTTCTTTGTGGGAACTTGGTTTAGGACATGACATGCCATCAATATTCCATCCCCCCACCATGCCTTGGAGAGATCCGTTGTGTCTAACATAGCGTTAACCAAATAAGTTAGAGTACGGTTCTTTCTTTCGGCCACCCCATTTGACTGAGGTGAATAGGGAGGCGTCCTCTCATGGATTATACCATGTTTCGCACAAAAGGAATCAAATTCATTTGAGAAATACTATCCACCACAATCGGACCTAAGCCTCTTGATCTTTTGACCAAGTTGGTTTTCCGCTTCAGCTTTATAGATCTTGAAATAGTTCAAAGCATCATCCTTTGATTTCAGAAGATACACATGATAGTATCTAGTGGAGTCATCAATCAATGTCATAAAATACTTCTTTCCACCTTTTGTCAACACACCATTCATTTCACAAAGATCTGAATGTATGAGCTCTAGTGGTGCAAGATTTCTTGTTTCCGCAATCGCATGAGACTTACGAGGTTGCTTAGCTTGCACACACACACTTGACACTTAGATCCCTTGACAGTGGTGAAAATAGGGATTATGTTCAATTTTGCTAGTCGCGACATGCAACCAAAATTAACATGACAGATATGCGAATGCCACACATTTGATTCACTATGGTTGCAAACATGATTAACAACTTTATTGCAAACATCTGACAAGGGTAAACGAAATGGGCCTCTTGACTCATAGCCTTTACCAACAAACGTTGCATACTTGGTATTACAAATTTATTTAAATCAAAGACAAGCTTGTAGAAATCTCTACATAGAAGAGATCCGCTAACAAGATTTTTATTGATGGAGGGGACATACTGCACGTTCTTCAGCCGCACGATCTTCCCCGAAGTAAACTTCAGATCGACCGTGCCAACACCACGAATAGAAGCACTTGGATCATTGCCCTTCAGCACGGTGGAAGTCCCTGCTATCTGATAAGACGAAAACATGGAAATATTACCGCATACATGCACATTAGCACCGGTGTCAATCAACCAATCAGGAGAATGACATACTGAAAGAATAGTGGGAAATATACCATACCCAGCATCCTTCATGTCAGTGTCTCCAATGACAACATTAGCGGTCTTACTGCCTTTCCCAATATGACGCTTGTCATAGCGATTAGGGCAACTAGGAGCCCAATGATCAGGATCTCCACACACATGACTGTTGGGAAACACGGTAATTTCAAAAAAAAAATCCTATGATCACGCAAGATCTATCTAGAAGATGCATAGCAATGAGAGGGGAGTGTGTGTCCACGTACCCTCGTAGACCGAAAGCGGAAGCATTTAGCAATGCGGTTGATGTAGTCAAACATCTTCGCGATCCAACCGATCCAAGTACCAAACATATGGCACCTTCGCGTTCAGCACATGTTCAGCTCGATGACGTCCCTCGTGCTCTTGATCCAGTTGAGAACGAGGGTGAGTTTCATTAGCACGACGGCGTGGCGACGGTGATGATGATGTTACTGGCGCAGGGCTTAGCCTAAGCACTACGACGATATGATCGAGGTGTGTAACTATGGAGAGGGGTACCGCACACTGCTAAGGCAAAACATGGCGTGTCTTTGGGGTGCCCCTTGACCACGTATATAAAGGAGGGAAGGAGTGAGGTCGGGCCCTTATGGGTGCGCTTAGAGTCTGGAGTCCTACTAGGACTTCGAAGTCCTAGTAGGAATCCCTTTCCCTTTTGGAGTAGGAGAGAAGTAAAGAGGGAAAGAGAGAGGGAGTAGGAAAGGGCAAGGGGGCGCCGCCCCCTTCCCCTAGTCCAATTCGGACCCATGTGGGGGGTGCGCGCCACCTACCCTTGGCTTGCCTCCTCCTTTCTCGTATGGCCCAATAAGGCCCATTACTTCTCCCGGTGAATTCCCGTAACTCCCAGTACTCCGAAAAATACCCGAATCAATCGGAACCTTTCCGATGTCTGAATATAGGCTTCCAATATATCAATATTTATGTCTCGACCATTTTGAGACTCCTCGTCATGTTCGTGATCTCATCCGGGACTCCGAACAAACTTTGGTCATCAAAACACATAACTCATAATACAAATCGTCATCGAACGTTAAGCGTGCGGACCCTACGGGTTCGATAACTATGTAGACATGATCGAGACATATGTCCGATCAATAACCAATAGCAGAACCTGGATGCTCATATTGGCTCCTACATATTTTATGAAGATCTTTATCGGTTAAATAGCATAACAACATACGTTGTTCCCTTTGTCATCAGTATGTTACTTGCCCGAGATTCAATCGTCGGTATCACCATACCAAGTTCAATCTCATTACCGGCAAGTCTCTTTACTCGTTCTGTAATACTTCATCCCGGAATTAAATCATTAGTCACATTGCTTGCAAGGCCTGTAGTGATGAGCATTACCGAGAGGGCCCAGAGATACCTCTCTAAAACACGGAGTGACAAATCCTAATCTCGATCTATGCCAACCCAACAAACACCTTGGGAGACACCTGTAGAGCATCTTTATAATCACCCATTTACGTTGTGACGTTTGATAGCACACAAAGTGTTCCTCCGGTATCTGGGAGTTGCCCAATCTCATAGTCTGAGGAACATGTATAAGTCATGAAGAAAGTAGTAGCAATGAAACTGTAACGGTCATAATGCTAAGCTTACGAATGGTTCTTGTCCATCACATCATTCTACTAATGATGTGATCCCGTTCATCAAATGACAACACATGTCTATGGTTAGGAAACATAACCATATTTGATTAACGAGCTAGTCAAGTAGAGGCATACTAGGGACACTATGTTTTGTCTATGTATTCACACATGTACTAAGTTTCCGATTAATACAATTCTAGCATGAATAATAAACATTTATCATGACACAAGGAAATAAATAATAACTTTATTATTGCCTCTAGGGCATATTTCCTTCAGTTCCCACTTGCACTAGAGTCAATAATCTAGTTCACATCGCCATGTGATTTAACATGAATAGGTCACATCTGTATGTGATTAACACCCATAGTTCACATCGCCATGTGACCAACACCCAAAGGGTTTACTAGAGTCAATAATCTAGTTCACATCACTATGTGATTAACACCAAAGAGTACTAAGGTGTGATCATGTTTTGCTCATGAGAGAAGTTTGGTCAATGGGTCTGTCACATTCAGAGTCGTATGTATTTTGCAAATATTTTATGTTTACAATGCTCTGTATGGAGCTACTCTAGCTAATTGCACCCACTTTCAATATGTATCCACATTGAGACTTAGAGTCATCTAGATCGGTGTAAAAACTTGCATCACCGTAACTCTTCACAACGAACTTTTTATCACCTCCATAACCGAGAAATACTTCATTAGTCCTCTTAGGTAACTAAGGATAACTTTGACCGCTATACATCGATCCACTCTTGGATCACTATCATACCCCTTTGCCAAACTTATAGCAAGACACACAACTGGTCTGGTACATAGCATGGCATACTTTATAGAACCTATAACTGAGGCATAGGGAATGACTTTCATTCTCTTTCTATCTTCTGCCGTGGTCGGGCTTTGAGTCTTACTCAATTTTACACCTTGCAATACAGACAAGAACTCCTTCTTTGACTGATCCATTTTGAACTCTTTCAAAAACTTTGCAAGGTATGTATTCATTGAAAAACCTTATCAAGCGTCTTGATCATCTCTATAGATCTTGATGCCCAATATATAAGCAACTTCACCGAGGTCTTTCTTTGAAAATCTCCTTTCAAACTCTCCTTTATGCTTTCCAGAAAATTCTACATTATTTTTGATCAACAATATGTCAGTCACATAAACTTATCAGAAAGGCTGTAGTGCTCCCACTCACTTTCTTGTAAATACAGGCTTCATCGCAAGTCTGTATAAAACTATATGCTTTGATCAAGTCATCAAAGCGTATATTCCAACTCCGAGATGCTGGCACCAATCCATAGATGGATAGCTGGAGCTTGCACACCTTGTTAGTACCTTTAGGATTGATAAAACCTTCTGGTTGCATCATATACAACTCTTCTTTAAGAAATATCCATTTAAGGAATGCAGTTTTGACATCCATTTGCCAGATTTCATAAAACATGGCAATTGCTAACAAGATTCATACGGATTTAAGCATTGCTACAGTTGAGAAAATCTCATTGTAGTCAACACCTTGAACTTGTCGAGAACCTTTTGTGACAAGTCGAGTTTTGTAGATAGTAACACTACTATCAGCGTCCCTCTTCCTCTTGAAGATCCATTTATTTTCTATGGTTTGCCGATCATCAGGCAAGTCCACCAAAGTCCACACTTTGTTTTCATACATGGATCCCATCTCAGATTTCATGGCTTCAAGCCATTTCGTGGAATCTGGGATCATCATCGCTTCCTCATAGTTCGTAGGTTCATCATGGTCTAGTAACATGACATCCAGAATAGGATTACCGTACCACTCTGGTGCAGACCGTACTTTGGAAGACCTACAAGGTTTTGTAGTAACTTGATCTGAAGTTTCATGATCATCATCATTAGCTTCCTCGCTAATTCATGTAGGAATCACTGGAACTGATTTCTGTGATGAACTACTTTCCAATTCGGGAGAAGGTACAATTACCTCATCAAGTTCTACTTTCCTCCGACTCACTTTTTCGAGAGAAACTCCTTCTCTAGAAAGGATCCATTCTTAGCAACGAATATCTTGCTTTCGGATCTATGATAGAAGGCGTACCCAACCGTTCCTTTTGGGTATCCTGTGAAGACACATTTCTCCGATTTGGGCTCGAGCTTATTAGGTTGAATCTTATTCACATAAGCATCATAGCCCCAAACTTTGAGAAATGACAACTTTGGTTTCTTGCCAAACCATAGTTCATAAGGCGTCGTCTCAACGGATTTTGACGATGCACTATTTAACATGAATACAGCTGTCTCTAATGCATAATCCCAAAACAATAGTAGTAAATCAGTAAGAGACATCATAGATCACACCATATCTAATAAAGTGCGGTTACGACGTTCTGTCACACCATTACGCTGTGGTGTTCCAGGTGGCGTGAGCTGTGAAACTATTCCACATTGTTTTAAATGAAGGCCAAACTCATAACTCAAATATTCTCCTCCACGATCAAATCGTAGAAACTTTTATTTTCTTGTTACGATGATTCTCCACTTCACTCTGAAATTCTTTGAACTTTTCAAATGTTTCAGACTTGTGTTTCATTAAGTAGATATACCCATATCTGCTTAAATCATCTATGAAGGTCAGAAAATAATGATACCCGCCACAAGTATCAACACTCATTAGACTATATACATTGGTATGTATTATTTTCAATAAGACACTATCTCGTTCCATTGTTCTGGAGAACAGAGTTTTAGTCATCTTGTCCATGAGGCATGGTTCGCAAGCACCAAGTGATTCATAATCAAGTGATTCAAAAATCCCATCAGCACGGAGTTCCTTCATGCGCTTTACACCAATATGACCTAAACGGCAGTGCCACAAATAAGTTGCACTATCATTATCAACTTTGCATCTTTTAGCATGAATATTATGAATATGTGTATTACCACGATCAAGATTCAATAAACCATCAACATTGGGTGTATGACCATAGAAGGTTTTATTCGTGTAAACAGACTAACAATTATTCTCTGTCTTAAATGAATAATCGTATTGCAATTAACATGATCTAATCATATTCATGCTCAACGCAAACACCAAATAACATTTATTTAGGTTTAACACTAATCCCGAAAGTATAGCAAGTGCGCGAAAATGATCATATCAATCTTTGAACCACTTCCAATACACATCGTCACTTCATCCTCAACTAGTCTCTATTTATTCTGTAACTCCTGTTTTGAGTTACTAATCTTAGCAACCGAACAAGTATCAAATACCCAGGGGTTACTATGAACACTAGAAAGGTACACATCAATAACCTGTATATCAAATATACCTTTGTTCACTTTGCCATCCCTCTTTTCCACCAAATATTTGGGGTAGTTCCACTTCCAGTGACCATTTCCTTTGAAGTAGAAGCACTCAGTTTTAGGCTTAGGTCTAGCTTGGGCTTCTTCATGGGAGTGACACCTTGCTTGCCATTCTATTTGAAGTTCCCTTTCTTTCCCTTTTCCCTTTTCTTGAAACTAGTGGTCTTGTCAATCATCAACACTTGATGCTTTTTCTTGATTTCTACCTTCGTCAATTTCAGCATCAGGAAGAGCTCGGGAATCATTTTCGTCATCCCTTGCATACTATAGTTCATCACGAAGTTCCAATAACTTGGTGATGGTGACTAGAGAACTCTGTCAATCACTATCTTATCTAGAAGATTAACTCCCACTTGATTCAAGCGATTGTAGTACCCAGACATTCTGAGTACATGCTTACTAGCTGAGCAATTCTCCTCCATCTTTTAGGCAAAGTACTTGTCGGAGGTCTCATACCTCTTGACACAGGCATGAGTTTGAAATACCAATTTGATCTCTTGGAACATCTCATATGCTCTGTGGCATTCAAAACGTTTTTGAAGTCCCAGTTCTAAGCCGTAAAACATGATGCACTAAACTATCAAGTAGTCATCATATTGAGCTAGCCAAATGTTCATAACGTCTGTGTCTGCTCCTGCAATAGGTCTGTCACCTAGCGGTGCATGAAGGACATAATTCCTCTGTGCAGCAATGAGGATAAACCTCAGATCACGGACCCAGTCCGCATCATTGCTACTATCATCTTTCAACTTATTCTCTAGGAACATATCAAAAATAAGGGAAGCTACAACGTGAGCTATTGATCTACAACATAATTTGCAAAATACTATCAGGACTAAGTTCATGATAAATTAAAGTTCAATTAATCATATTACTTAAGAACTCCCACTTAGATAGACATCCCTCCAGTCATCTAAATGATCACGTGATCCATATTAACTAAACCATGTCCAATCATCACGTGAGATGGAGTAGTTTTCAATGGTGAACATCTCTATGTTGATCATATCTACTATATGATTCACGCTCGACCTTTCGGTCTCTAGTGTTCCAAGGCCATATCTGCATATGCTAGGCTCATCAAGTTTAACCCGAGTATCCTGCATGTGCAAAACTAGCTTGCACCCGTTGTATGTGAATGTAGAGCTTATCACACCTGATCATCACATGGTGTCTCGGCACAATGAACTATAGCAACGGTGCATACTCAAGGAGAACAGTTATACCTTGAAATTTAGTAAGGGATCATCTTATAATGCTACCGCCGTACTAAGCAAAATAAGATGCATAAAAGATAAACATCACATGCAATCAAAATATGTGACATGGTATGGCCATCATCATCTTGTGCTCATGATCTCCATCACCGAAGCATCGTCATGATCTCCATCATCACCGGCGCGACACCTTGATCTCCATCGTAGCATCATTGTCATCTCGCCAACTATTACTTCTAGGACTATCGCTACCGCTTAGTCATAAAGTAAAACAATTACATGGAGATTGCATTGCATACAATAACGCGACAACCATATGGCTCCTGCCAGTTGCCGATAATTCTGTTACAAAACATGATCATTTCATACAACAATTTGTATCTCATCATGTCTTGACCATATCACATCACAGCAAGCCCTGCAAAAACAAGTTAGACGTCCTCTACTTTGTTGTTGCAAGTTTTACGTGGCTGTTACGGGCTTCTAACAAGAACCGTTCTTACCTATGCATCAAAACCACAACAATTTTTCGTCAAGTGTGTTGTTTTAACCTTCAACAAGGAACAGCCGTAGTCAAACTCGATTCAACTAAAATTGGAGAAATGGACACCAACCAGCCACCTATGTGCAAAAGCACGTCGGTAGAACAAGTCTCATGAATGCGGTCATGTAATGTCGGTCCGGGCCGCTTCATCCAACAATACCGCTGAATCAAAGTAAGACGTTGGTGGTAAGCAGTATGATTATTATCGCCCACAACTCTTTGTGTTCTACTCATGCATATATCATCTACGCATAGACCTGGCTCGGATGCCACTGTTGGGAAACATGGTAATTTCAAAAAAAATCATACGATCACGCAAGATCTATCTAGGAGATGCATAGCAACGAGAGGGGGAGAGTATGTCCACGTACCCTCATAGACCGAAAGCGGAAGCATTTAGTAATGCAGTTGATGTAGTCGAATGTCTTTGCGATCCAACTGATCCAAGTACCGAACGTACGGCACCTCCATGTTCAGCACATGTTCAGCTCGATGACGTCCCTCATGCTCTTGATCTAGTTGAGGATGAGGGTGAGTTCCGGTAGGACGACGGTGTGGCGACGATGATGATGATGTTACCGGCACAGGGCTTCGTCTAAGCACTACAGTGATACGACCGAGGTGTGTAACTGTGGAGGGGGGCACCGCACACGGCTAATGCAAAACTTGGTGTGTCTTTGGGGTGCCCCTTGCCCACGTATATAAAGGAGGGAGGGAGAGAGTCCGGCCTCTTAGGGGTGTGCCTAGAGTATGGAGTCCTACTAGGACTTCCAAGTTATAGTAGGAATCCCTTTCCCTTTTGGAGTAGGAGAGAAGGAAAGAGGGAAAGAGAGAGGGAGTAGGAAAGGGCAAGGGGGGCACCGTCCCCTTCCCCTAGTCCAATTCGGACACATGGGGGGCCTGCACCACCTCCCCTTGGCATGCCTCCTACTTTCCCGTATGGCCCAATAAGGCCCATTACTTCTTCTGGTGAATTCCCGTAACTCCCCGATACTCCGAAAAATACTCGAATCACTCCGAACCTTTCCGATGTCCGAATATAGCCTTTCAATATATCAATCTTTAAGTCTCGAACATTTTGAGACTCCTCGTCACGTCTGTGATCTCATCTAGGACTCCGAACAAACTTCGGTCATCAAAACACATAACTCATAATACAAATTATTATCAAACATTAAGCGTGCGGACCCTACGGGTTCGAGAACTATGTAGACATGATCGAGACACATCTCTGATAAATAACCAATAGCGGAACCTGGATGCTCATATTGGATCCTACATATTCTACGAAGATCTTTATCGGTCAAACCGCGTAACAACATATGTTGTTCTCTTTGTCATCGGTATGTTACTTGCCCGAGATTCGATCGTCGGTATCATCATACCTAGTTCAATCTCATTACCGGCAAGTCTCTTTACTTGTTCTTTAATACTTCATACCGCAATTAAATCATTAGTCACATTGCATTAACTCATTAGTCACATTGCTTGCAAGGCCTATAGTGATGAGCATTACCAAGGGGGCCTAGAGATACCTCTCTGAAACACGGAGTGACGAATCCTAATCTCGATCTATGCCAACCCAACAAACACCTTCGGAGACACCTATAGAGCATCTGTATAATCACCCATTTATGTTGTGACGTTTGATAGCACACAAAGTGTTCCTCCGGTATCTCGGAGTTGCATAATCTCATAGTCTGAGGAACATGTATAAGTCATGAAGAAAGCAGTAGTAATGCAACTGTAACGATCGTAATTCTAAGCTTACGAATGGGTCTTGTCCATCACATCATTCTCCTAATGATGTGATCCCGTTCATCAAATGACAACACATGTCTATGGTTAGGAAACATAACCATCTTTGATTAACGAGCTAGTCAAGTAGAGGCATACTAGGGACACTATGTTTTGTCTATGTATTCACACATGTACTAAGTTTCCGCTTAATACAATTCTAGCATGAATAATAAACATTTATCATGATACAAGTAAATAAATAATAACTTTATTATTACCTCTAGGGCATATTTCCTTCAATGACAAACACCTTTCTTTTTGTCATTCTTCTTTTTGAAGTTCGTGTGCTGTACAGCCTTGTTCTTCCCATCAAACTTTGCTTTACTATCAAACTTGCCCTTGTTCTTGAACTTGTGGGGCTGGAAGTTTTTATTCTGTACCAGATTGGCACTAGATCCTCCCTCAATACCTCAAGCACGTGTGTCCTTTTCTCTCGCTTTTTCTTCCACATCAAGAGTACCAATGAGATCCGAAACGGAAAACTCCTGCCTCTTGTGCTTCAGTAAGGTAGCAAAGTTCCTCCATGAAGGAGGAAGCTTGGTGATGATACCTCCGGCAACAAACTTGTCCGGTAGCATACAATTGAAGTGCTCAAGTTCTCTAGCAAACGACTGTATCTCATGAGCTTGCTTAACCATGGAGCGCTCTTCAGTCATCCTATAATCATAGAATTTCTCCATGATGTACAGCTCAGTGCCAGCATCCGAGACCCCAAACTTGGTCTCGAGTGCGTCCCACATATCTTTTCCATTGTCAATTGACACATAAGCATCAACTATGTTCTCACCAAGAACCTCAAGAGAGCAGCCTTAAACAGAGTATCCATTTCTGAAAAGCTTGTTCCTCTTGAGATCAAGAGCTCCTTTAGGTTTGCCTAGAGTGGTGTCATAGCAGCTCATGGTCTGAAACCATAAGATTGCTCTCACGCACCACCTCTTATAGTGGATACCCTCAAACATAGGAGGCCTCATGGATGCAGCAAAACCACTCAAGGTAAATTGCCTATAATAAGGTTTTTGGATTGTTGGAAATATGATCAATTTACCGAATGATTTTATTAACAGAAATACTAGATAAAGCATGACTAATATAGCAGTGATAAAACAAGTCATGCGATCTCATAGAGAGAAGGTAAATAGAATTTGCATATATGAACTGTAACCAAACATACCTAGGACAAACACTAGAACAAGGAACTGTGGGAGGACCTCTAACAGGAAAAACAAGAACATGTACGGGACAACAGCAGGAGCAGAAGCACTAGACTTGGGGTCGACATCCTTGCCAGCCATGTCGTCGAAGAGGTTGTCGGCGTCGGGGAAGAAGTCGTCGTTGACGAACTGGTCGTCGGTGTCCGTGATGAACCGGTCAGTAGTCTGAACCGGTCAGTAGTCATGGAGAGCGCTCCCCAAAAACCTTATCACCCTTCTCCCGTACAGGACTCAAAAAGGTGCGGTTTTAGAGGCCTACTGTCTCAACTTGCGGTGCACTGCAAGCCGGGATGGGGAAGATCGTAGCAGCATCGCAGTGCTTAGGAACTTTGTGGCGAGAGGAAGAGGATCTTCTAGTGTGCATCTCTGAGAGGAGCGACCTCCCTTTTATAGGTAGAGGAGAGAGAGATGAGGGCGCAGCGACGAAAGGTGAAACGAAGAGATGGAGATGAAGCGAACAGCCAGCAGCCGAAGGGCTGCACCGTTCACATTCAAACCCCACTATCGCAAAAAAAAACTTTTCAGCGTCCCTGTGACCTTTCGTATACCCGTCGTGCGTGGCAAAAATTTAGACATCGGCTCGGTTCATTCCCTCAACCCACGGCGCATCGTGACGAGGTGTGGCGTGGCAAGGCGGGCGGCGGAGGAGGAGTGCACATGGATGTCCCTTTTGTTCTCATGCTCATACAAGTGGGGAAAGAACCTCCCTTATAAGGAGGTCCAACTCTACACCAGCGTGCATTCCGGATTCTTTGGAACAGATGCCCGTGCATGGTGGCACTCGTTCTACGTGGATTGCGGAGGCGGGATTATCTCCTTTTCAAATTGATTGCTCCGGATCTGGCCCATTGCCTATGGAGACCCTTTCGGGTGTCGGCCCATTGGTATAAAATAGCCCAATTTCTGGTGGACCTGCTTCTTCTCCTGGCCCGAGCCCATCCGTCTCTTCTCTAGATATTCCTTCCTCGCAAGAGGTTGCTAGGCAATTTGAGGCTATGGTCGATGACATGGTGGACCGAGTGGTTACCTGCACTGTTTGTTCTCAGACGGGCCACTTGTCATCTACTTGTGGAATGCGAGCGGTCTGCTCGGCTTGCTCTTGTTTGGGTCACTTTAGGAAAGATTGCCATGATTTCGCGCACTCTAATGGATTGGTTTGGAAGCCAATTTCTTTGCAACAAAATACGAGTATTTCGGAATCCTCTGTCTGTCATGGGAAGGTGGTCGTAGTTATTGGGATAGTCCGTCCAGTCTCATCGCCATCGCTTGCACTGTTGCAATCCTCACTATCTTCCATGGAGAACTACGAGCTTGATCCTGAGCGTTTTGTGCCGGCCGGCCATCACATCATCGACGGTGGTGACCGTCGGCTTCCTCTTACTTTCTTCACTCCCACAGCTCGACCGCCCCGCCGCCATGAGGACTACATGGTGGCTGAGGTGATGCCTGCTTCGGAGGGACCACTTGGGCCAGTTCGTGAGGAGATTGTGAAGTTTCTGCAAGACAGAGGTATTTTGGTCCGCTCTGCTCAACCATGGTTTCATGGGGTTGGTCTGTTCCAAGTTAGGGATCCCACTCTCAGATATACGCTGGTTCAGCATGCTTCGTTTCCGCTGGATAATGATGGATTTGTTAGATTCTTGAAGCATGATGAGGGGGAAAATTTCAAGGGGACTCATGGTTTCTGCAAGGGCTGGCTTATGTTCATCGACATTCTATTAGATTATGGCACTCCTGAGACTATCTCACAAGCGGTAGGAACTTTTGGCAACTTTATCTCCTGGGACAGCGAGGATCCATACCTTGTGAGGACGTTGGTTGAGGCTAGTTTTCCGGATACACCGCTTGTTTCGCGTGACGTAGTTTTTGGTGACTATGCTGAATGTGGTGGAGCTCAGGCTTCTTGGACTGCAGCATGTTATGTTCTTGGTGCAGACTTCGCAGATCAAATGCCAAATGATGAGGACCCAATGACTTTGGATGGAAACCCTCATCCTCTGCCTGGCAATCTCGTTCCTTATAACCTGCCATTTGTGTTGCTCCCCTATCCAATGCTGGGATGGAATGAGGCTCCTGTGGTTGCTCTAATGGTGTCCTAGACTAGGGGGTACTCACCACTTCGTCTCCCGATCAGTTGGATTGGGCCGAGGACCCCCATGGCCGTATACTCATGGGCCAGTTCGGACAACCCCCTCCGCATACAAGGAAGACTCCACACAAGACTTGGCGCCCAAGATAAGGACTCTCCTAAACCCTAGGCCTCCGGTTCTTATATAAACCGAGGCCGGGCTAGTCAATAAACAATCTCATATTCATTACTACAATCTCGTGGTAGACATATGTACTCTGTACTACACCCATATGAATACAATCAAAAGCAGGACGTAGGGTTTTACCTCCATCAAGAGGGCCCGAACCTGGGTAAAATCCCGTGTCCATGTTACCATCGTTCCAAGACACCTAGCTTAGGACCCCTACAATGAGATATGCCGGATTTGACACCGACATGCTCCTCCTCCGCCTGAAAATAATGTGGAGGCCGGTTGGGGTAATGATCTTTGGGGAGACAATGGTGAGGAGCTTGAACAACCTCCGCAGCTTGCAGTGCCAGAGCAAGACCAGATCTCCATTGTTATTGATCAACCAGAAGGGTCTGTTTCTGTGGAGCAGGGTCTGCCGGTCTAGAATGTGCAACAACAAGAGGATGAGCATTTGCAGGACCAACATTTGTAGCCTGAGCACCAGCCTGCTTTTCCTGATAATCAGCTGGCAATTGTTCCTTACCAACCCCCAGTTATTCAGCAGCATCAGATATTTATTGGTATGGCTAGGATTGTGGCTGTGCTGTTGGGAACGTAGTAATTTCAAAAAAAAATCCTACGCACACGCAAGATCATGGTGATGCATAGCAATGAGATGGGAGGTGTTGTCCACGTACCCTTGTAGACCAAAAAGCGGAAGCGTTAGCACAACGCAGTTGATGTAGTCGTACGTCTTCACGATCCGACCGATCAAGTACCAAACGTACGACACCTCCGAGTTCAGCACACGTTTAGCTCGATGATGTCCCACGAACTCCGATCCAGCAGAGCTTTGTGGGAGAGTTCTGTCAGCACGACGACGTGATGACGGTGTTGATGATGCTACCGACGCAGGGCTTCGCCTAAGCACCACTACGATATTACCGAGGTGGAATATGGTCGAGGGGGGCACCGCACACGGCTAAGAGATCAAAGATCAATTGTCTGTCTAGAGGTGCCACCCTGCCCCTGTATATAAAGGAGCAAGGGGGGAGGCGGCCGGCCTAGGAGGAGGGCGCGCCAAGGGGGGAGTCCTACTCCCACCGGGAGTAGGACTCCTCCTTTCCTTGTAGTAGTAGGAGAAGGAGGAAAGGGAGAGAGAGAGGAAGGAAAGGGGGGGCGCCGCCCCCTCCTTGTCCAATTCGGACTAGAGGGGGAGGGGGCGCGCGGCCTGCCCTGGCCGCCCCTCCTCTTCTCCACTAGGGTCCATGAGGCCCAGTAAACCCCCCGAGGGGTTCCGGTAACCCCCCGGTACTCCGGTATATGTCCGAAACCTTTCGAAACCATTCTGGTGTTCGAACATAGTCATCCAATATATCGATATTTACGTATCGACCATTTCGAGACTCCTCGTCATGTCCGTGATCATATCCGGGACTCCGAACTACCTTTGGTACATCAAAGCACAAAAACTCATAATACCGATCGTCACCGAACTTTAAGCGTCCGGACCCTACGGGTTCGATAACTATGTAGACATGACCGAGACACGTCTCCGGTCAATAACCAATAGCGGAACCTGTATGCTCATATTGGTTCCTACATATTCTACGGAGATCTTTATCGGTCAAACCGCATAACAACATACATTGTTCCCTTTGTCATCGGTATGTTACTTGCCCGAGATTCGATCGTAGGTATCGCAATACCTAGTTCAATCTCATTACCAGCAAGTCTCTTTACTCGTTCCGTAATGCATCATCCCGCAACTAACTCATCAGTCACATTGCTTGCAAGGCTTATAGTGATGTGCATTACCGAGAGGGCCCAGAGATACCTCTCCGACAATTGGAGTGACAAATCCTAATCTCGAAATATGTCAACTCAACAAGTACCTTCGGAGACACCTGTAGAGCACCTTTATAATCACCCAGTTATGTTGTGACATTTGGTAGACACAAAGTGTTCCTCCGGTAAGCGGGAGTTACATAATCTCATAGTCATAGGAACATGTATAAGTCATGAAGAAAGCAATAGCAACATACAAAATGATCAAGTGCTAAGCTAACGAAATGGGTCAAGTCAATCACATCATTCTTCTAATGATGTGATCCCATTGATCAAATGATAACTCATATCTATGGTTAGGAAACTCAACCATCTTTGATCAATGAGCTAGTCAAGTAGAGGCATACTAGTGACACTATGTTTGTCTATGTATTCACACATGTATTATGTTTCCAGTTAATACAATTCTAGCATGAATAATAAACATTTATCATGATATGAGGAAATAAATAATAACTTTATTATTGCCTCTAGGGCATATTTCCTTTAGTATCCCACTTGCACTAGAGTCAATAATTTAGATTACAGAGTAATGATTCTAACACCCATGGAGCCTTGGTGCTGATCATGTTTTGCTTGTGGAAGAGGCTTAGTCAATGGGTCTGCAACATTCAGATCCGTATGTATCTTGCAAATCTCTATGTCTCCCACCTGGACTTGGTCCCAGATGGAATTGAAGCGTCTCTTGATGTGCTTGGTTCTCTTGTGAAATCTGGATTCCTTTGCCAAGGCAATTGCACCAGTATCGTCACAAAAGATTTTCATTGGACCCGATGCACTAGGTATGACACTTAGATCGGATATGAACTCCTTCATCCAGACTCCTTCATTTGCTGCTTCCAAAGCAGCTATGTACTCCGTTTCACACGTAGATCCTACCACGACGCTTTGTTTAGAACTGCACCAACTGACAACTCCACCGTTCAGTATAAACACGTATCCGGTTTTCGATTTAGAATCGTCCAGATCAGTGTCAAAGCTTGCATCGACGTAACCATTTACAACTAGCTCTTTGTCACCTCCATAAACGAGAAACATATCCTTAGTCCTTTTCAGGTACTTCAGGATGTTCTTGACCGCTGTCCAGTGATCCACTCCTGGATTACTTTGGTACCTCCCTGCTAAAATAATAGCAAGGCACACATCAGGTTTGGTACACAACATTGCATACATGATAGAGCCTATGGCTGAAGCATAGGGAACATCTTTCATTTTCTCTCTATCTTCTGCAGTGGTCGGGCATTGAGTCTGACTCAACTTCACACCTTGTATTACAAGCAAGAACCCTTTCTTTGCTTGATCCATTTTGAACATTTTCAAAACTTTATCAAGGTATGTACTTTGTGAAAGTCCAATTAAGCGTCTTGATCTATCTCTATAGATCTTGATACCCAATATATAAGCAGCTTCACCGAGGTCTTTCATTGAAAAACTTTTATTCAAGTATCCTTTTATGCTATCCAGAAATTCTATATAATTTCCAATCAACAATATGTCGTCCACATATAATATTAGAAATGCTACAGATCTCCCTCTCACTTTCTTGTAAATACAGGCTTCTTCAAAAGTCTGTATAAAACCATATGCTTTGATCACACTATCAAAGCGTTTATTCCCACTCCGAGAGGCTTGCACCAGTCCATAAATGGATCGCTGGAGCTTGCACACTTTGTTAGTACCTTTTGGATCGACAAAACCTTCTGGTTGCATCGTATACAACTCTTCTTCCAGAAATCCATTCAGGAATGCAGTTTTGACATCAGTTTGCCAAATTTCATAATCATAAAATGCGGCAATTGCTAACATGATTCGGACAGACTTAAGCATCGCTACGGGTGAGAAAGTCTCATCGTAATCAACCCCTTGAACTTGCCAAAACCCTTTCGCAACAAGTCGAGATTTGTAGACAGTAACATTACCATCAATGTCAGTCTTCTTCTTGAAGATCCATTTATTCTCGATGGCTTGCCGATCATCGGGCAAGTCAACCAAAGTCCACACTTTGTTCTCATACATGGATCCCATCTCAGATTTCATGGCCTCAAGCCAATTTGCGGAATCTGGGCTCATCATCGCTTCCTCATAGTTCGTAGGTTCGCTATGGTCAAGTAACATGACCTCCAGAATAGGATTACCGTACCACTCTGGTGCGGATCTTATTCTGGTTAACCTACGAGGTTCGGTAGTAACTTGATCTGAAGTTTCATTATCAATATCATTAGCTTGCTCACTAATTGGTGTAGGCGTCACAGGAATCGGTTTCTATGATGAACTACTTTCCAGTAAGGGAGCAGGTACAGTTACCTCATCAAGTTCTACTTTCCTCCCACTCACTTCTTTTGAGAGAAACTCCTTCTCTAGAAAGGATCCATTTTTAGCAACAAATGTCTTGCCTTCGGATCTGTGATAGAAGGTGTACCAAACAGTTTCCTTTAGGTATCCTATGAAGACACATTTCTTCGATTTGGGTTCGAGCTTATCAGATTGAAGCTTTTTCACATAAGCATCGCAGCCCCAAACTTTAAGAAATGACAACTTTGGTTTCTTGCCAAACCATAGTTCATAAGGCATTGTCTCAACGGATTTTGATGGTGCCCTATTTAACGTGAATGTAGCCGTCTCTAAAGCATAACCCCAAAACGATAGCGGTAAATCAGTAAGAGACATCATAGATCGCACCATATCTAGTAAGGTACGATTACGATGTTCGGACACACCATTATGTTGTGGTGTTCCGGGTGGCGTGAGTTGTGAAACTATTCTGCATTGTTTCAAATGTAGACCAAACTCGTAACTCAAATATTCTCCTCCACGATCAGATTGTAGAAACTTTATTTTCTTGTTACGATGATTTTCCACTTCACTCTGAAATTCTTTGAACTTTTCAAATGTTTCAGACTTATGTTTCATTAAGTAGATATACCCATATCTGCTCAAATCATCTGTGAAGGTGAGAAAATAACGATACCCTCCGCGAGCCTCAATATTCATCGGACCACATAGATCGGTTTGTATGATTTCCATCAAATCTGTTGCTCGCTCCATATTTCTGGAGAACGGCGTTTTAGTCATCTTGCCCATGAGGCATGGTTCGCAAGTACCAAGTGATTCATAATCAAGTGATTCCAAAAGTCCATCAGTATGGAATTTCTTCATGCGCTTTACACCAATATGACCCAAACGGCAGTGCCACAAATAAGTTGCACTATCATTATCAACTCTGCATCTTTTGGCTTCAACATTATGAATATGTGTATCACTACTATCGAGATTCATTAAAAATAGACCACTCTTCAATGGTGCATGACCATAAAAGATATTACTCATATAAATAGAACAACCATTATTCTCAGATTTAAATGAATAACCGTCTCGCATTAAACAAGATCCAGATATAATGTTCATGCTCAACACTGGCACCAAATAATAATTATTCAGGTCTAAAACTAATCCCAAAGGTAGATGTAGAAGTATTGTGCCGATGGCGGTCACATCGACTTTGGAACCATTGCCCACGCGCATCGTCACCTCGTCCTTAGACAGTCTTCGCTTAATCCGTAGTCCCTGTTTCGAGTTGCAAATATTAGCAACAGAACCAGTATCAAATACCCAGGTGCTACTGTGAGCTCTGGTAAGGTACACATCAATAATATGTATATCACATATACCTTTGTTCACCTTGCCATCCTTTTTATCCGCCAAATACTTGGGGCAGTTCCGCTTCCAGTGACCAGTCTGCTTGCAGTAGAAGCACTCAGTCTTAGGCTTAGGTCCAGACTTGGGTTTCTTCTTTTGAGTAGAAACTTGTTTACCGTTCTTCTTGAAGTTCCCCTTCTTCTTCCCTTTACCCTTTTTCTTGAAACTGATGGTCTTGTTGACCATCAACACTTGATGCTCCTTTTTGACTTCTACCTCCGCAGCCTTTAGCATTGCAAAGAGCTCAGGAATTGTCTTGTTCATCCCTTGCATATTATAGTTCATCACGAAGCTCTTGTAGCTTGGTGGCAGTGATTGAAGAATTCTGTCAATGACACTATCAACTGGAAGATTAACTCCCAGTTGAATCAAGTGATTGTCATACCCAGACATTTTGAGTATATGTTCACTGACAAAACTATTCTCCTCCATCTTGCAGCTATAGAATTTATTGGAGACTTCATATCTCTCAATCCGGGCATTTGCTTGAAATATTAACTTCAACTCCTGGAACATCTCATATGCTCCATGACGTTCAAAATGTCGTTGAAGTCCTGGTTCTAAGTCATAAATCATGGCACACTGAACTATCGAGTAGTCATCAGCTTTGCTCTGCCAGACGTTCTTAACGTCGTCAGTTGCATCTGCAGCAGGCCTGGCACCTAGCGGTGCTTCTAGGACGTAATTCTTTTGTGCAGCAATGAGGATAATCCTCAAGTTACGGACCCAGTCCGTGTAATTGCTACCATCATCTTTCAAGTTTGCTTTCTCAAGGAACACATTAAAATTCAACGGAACAACAACACGGGCCATCTATCTCCAATAACATAGACAAGAAAAATACTATCAAGTACTAAGTTCATGATAAATTCAAGTTCAATTAATCATATTACTTAAGAACTCCCACTTAGATAGACATATCTATAATCATCTAAGTGATCACGTGATCCAAATCAACTAAACCATAACCGATCATCACGTGAAATGGAGTAGTTTTCAATGGTGAACATCACTATGTTGATCATATCTACTATATGATTCACGCTCGACCTTTCGGTCTCAGTGTTCCGAGGCCATATCTGCATATGCTAGGCTTGTCAAGTTTAACCTGAGTATTCTGCGTGTGCAAAACTGGCTTGCACTCATTGTTGATGAATGTAGAGCTTATCACACCCAATCATCACGTGGTGTTTCGGCACGACGAACTTTGGCAACGATGCATACTCAGGGAGAACACTTTTATCTTGAAATTTGGTGAGAGATCATCTTATAATGCTACTGTCAATCAAAGCAAAATAAGATGCATAAAGGATAAACATCACATGCAATCAATATAAGTGATATGATATGGCCATCATCATCTTGTGCTTGTGATCTTCATCTCCGAAGCACCGTCATGATCACCATCGTCACCGGCGCGACACCTTGATCTCCATCGTAGCATCGTTGTCGTCTCGGCAACTATTGCTTCTACGACTATTGCTACCGCTTAGTGATAAAGTAAAGCAATTACAGGGCGATTGCATTGCATACAATAAAGCGACAACCATATGGCTCCAGCCAGTTGCCGATAACTCTGTTACAAAACATGATCATCTCATACAATAAAATTTAGCATCATGTCTTGACCACATCACATCACAACATGCCCTGCAAAAACAAGTTATACGTCCTCTACTTTGTTGTTGCAAGTTTTATGTGGCTGCTACGGGCTGAGCAAGAACCGTTCTTACCTACGCATCAAAACCACAACGATAGTTCGTCAAGTTAGTGTTGTTTTAACCTTCTCAAGGATCGGGCGTAGCCACACTCGGTTCAACTAAAGTTGGAGAAACTATACCATGCTAGCCACCTATGTGCAAAGCACGTCGGTAGAACTAGTCTCACGTAAGCGTACGCGTAATGTCGGTCCGGGCTGCTTCATCCAACAATACCGCCGAACCAAAGTATGACATGCTGGTAAGCAGTGTGACTTGTATTGCCCACAACTCACTTGTGTTCTACTCATGCATATAACATCTACGCATAAAACCAGGCTCAGATGCCACTATTGGGAACGTAGTAATTTCAAAAAAAATCCTACGCACACACAAGATCATGGTGATGCATAGCAACGAGAGGGGAGAGTGTTGTCCATGTACCCTCATAGACCGAAATCGGAAGTGTTAGCACAACGCGGTTGATGTAGTCGTGCGTCTTCACGATCCGACCGATCAAGTACCGAACGTACGGCAGCTCCGAGTTCAGCACATGTTCAGCTCGATGACGTCCCACGAACTCCGATCCAGCAGAGCTTTGCGGGAGAGTTCTGTCAGCATGACGGCGTGATGACGGTGTTGATGATGCTACCGATGCAGGGCTTCGCCTAAGCACCGCTATGATATTACCGAGGTGGAATATGGTGGAGGGGGGCACCGCACACGGCTAAGAGATCAAAGATCAATTGTCTGTCTAGAGGTGCCCCCTGCCCCCGTATATAAAAGAGCAAGGGGGGAGGCGGCCTACCTAGGAGGAGGGCGCGCCAAGGGGGGAGTCCTACTCCCACCGGGAGTAGGACTCCTCCTTTCCATGTAGTAATAGGATACGGGGGAAAGGGAGAGAGAGAGAGAGGAAGGAAAGGGGGGAGCCGCCCCCCTCCTTGTCCAATTCGTACTAGAGGGGGAGGGGGCGCCCGGCCAGGCCTGGCCGCCCCTCCTCTTCTCCACTAGGGCCCTGATGTCTACTACACAACCTTCTTCTTGTAGACATTGTTGGGCCTGCAAGTGCACAGGTTTGTAGGACAGTAGCTAATTTTCCTCAAGTGGATGACCTAAGGTTTATCAATCCGTGGTAGGCGTAGGATGAAGATGATCTCTCTCAAACAACCCTGCAACCAAATAGCAAAGAGTCTCTTGTGTCCCCAACACACCCAATACAATGGAAAATTGTATAGGTGCACTAGTTTGGCGAAGAGATGGTGATACAAGTGCAATATGGATGGTAGATAAAGGTTTTCGTAATCTGAAATAATAAAAACAGCAAGGTAACTAATGATAAAAGTGAGCTTAAACGGTATTGCAATGATAGGAAATAAGGCCTAGGGTTCAAACTTTCACTAGTTCAAGTTCTCTCAACAATAATAACATAGATAGATCATATAACAATCCCTCAACATGCAACAAAGAGTCACTCCAAAGCCACTAAGAACGGAAAACAAACAAAGAGATTATGGTAGGGTACGAAACCACCTCAAAGTTATTCTTTCGGATCAATCTATTCAAGAGTTCGTACTAGAATAACACCTTAAGACACAAATCAACCAAAACCCTAATGTCACCTAGATACTCCTTTGTCACCTCAAGTATCCATGGGCATGATTATACGATATGCATCACACAATCTCAGATTCATCTATTCAACAAACACAAAGTACTTCAAAGAGTGCCCCAAAGTTTCTACCGGAGAGTCAAGACGAAAACGTGTGCCAACCCCTATGCATAGGTTCATGGGCGGAACCCGCAAGTTGATCACCAAAACATACATCAAGTGGCACGTGATATCCCATTGTCACCACAGATAAGCACGACAAGACATACATCAAGTGTTCTCAAATCCTTAAAGACTCAATCTGATAAGATAACTTCAAGAGGAAAACTCAATTCATCACAAGAGAGTAGGGGGGGGGGGGAGAAACATCATAAGATCCAACTATAATAGCAAAGCTCGAGATACATCAAGATCATGCCGTAGAGAGAACACGAGAGAGAGAGATCAAACACATAGCTACTGGTACATACCCTCAGCCCCGAGGGTGAACTACTCCCTCCTCATCATGGAGAGCACCGGGATGATGCAGATGGCCACCGGTGATGGGTTCCCCCACCGATAGGGTGCCGGAATGGCTCCCGTGAGGTTTTTGGTGGCTACAGAGGCTTGCGGCGGCGGAACTCCTGATCTATCTTCTGTTTCGATGTTTTTAGGGTACGTAGGCTTATATAGGCGAAAGAAGTCGGTCGGGGGAGCCCCAAGGGGCCCACAAGAGGGTAGGGCGCGCCCAGGGGGGTGGGCGCCCCCTGTCTTGTGGCTTCCTTGATGCTCCCCCGACTTGCACTCCAAGTCTCCTGGATCATAATCTTTCCAAAAATCACGCTGCCGAAGGTTTCATTCCGTTTGGACTCCGTTTGATATTCTTTTTCTTCGAAATACTGAAACAAGCAATAAAACAGCAATATGGGCTGGGCCTCCGGTTAATAGGTTAGTCCCAAAAGTAATATAAAAGTGTATAATAAAGCTCGTAAACATCCAAAAAGGGTAATATAATAGCATGGAACAATCAAAAATTATAGATACGTTGGAGACGTATCAAGCATCACCAAGCTTAATTCCTGCTCGTCCTCGAGTAGGTAAATGATAAAACAGAATTTTTGATGTGGAATGCTACCTAGCATAATTCTCAATGTAATTTTCTTTATTGGGGCATGAATGTTCAGATCCAAATGATTCAAAATAAAAGTTCATATTGACATAAGAAATAGTGATACTTCAAGCATACTAATCAAAGTAATCATGTCTTCTCAAAATAACATGGCCAAAGAAAGTTATCCCTACAAAATCATATAGTCTGGATGTTGCTCTACCTTCATCACACAAAGTATTGAATCATGCACAACCCCGATGACAAGCCAAGCAATTGTTTCACACTTTAGTAATCTCACACTTTTTCAACTTTCACGCAATACATGAGCGTGAGCCATGGTCATAGCACTATATGTGGAATAGAATGGTGGTTGTGGAGAAGACAAAAAGGAGAAGATAGTCTCACATCAACTAGGCATAGCAACAGGCTATGGAGATGCCCATTAATAGATATCAATGTGAGTGAGTAGGGATTGCCATGCAACGGATGCACTAGAGCTATAAAAATATGAAAGCTCAACAAAAGAAACTAAGTGGGTGTGCATCCAACTTGCTTGCTCACGAAGACCTAGGGCATTTTTAGGAAGCCCATCATTGGAATATACAAGCCAAGTTCTATAATGAAAAATTCCCACTAGTATATGAAAGTGACAACATAGGAGACTCTCTATCATGAAGATCATGGTGCTACTTTGAAGCACAAGTGTGGAAAAAGAGATAGTAGCATTGTCCTTCTCTCTTTTTCTCTCATTTTATTTTTTTCTTTCCTTTTTCTTTTTCTCTTTTTTTTCTTTCTTTTTTTTCTTTGGCCTTTCTTTTTTCCCTTTTTTTATTTTTGTAAAGTCCGAAGTCTCATCCCGACTTGTGGGGGAATCATAGTCTCCATCATCCTTTCCTCATTGGGACAATGCTCTAATAATGAAGATCATCACACTTTTATGGATTTACAACTCAAGAATTATGACAAGATATGACTCTATATGAATGCTTCTGGCAGTGTACCGGGATATGCAATGAATCAAGAGCGACATGTATGAAAATTATGAAGGTGGCCTTGCCACAAATACAATGTCAACTACATGATCATGCAAAGAGCAATATGACAAAAGTAATGCGTGTCATATGAACGGAATGGGGGAAAGTTGCATGGCAATATATCTCGGAATGGCTATGGAAATGCCATAATAGGTAGTTATGGTGGCTGTTTTGAGGAAGGTATATGGTGGGTGTATGGTACCGGTGAAAGTTGCGCGGCACAAGAGAGGCTAGCAATGGTGGAAGGGTGAGGGTCCGTATAATCCATGGACTCAACATTAGTCAAAAGAACTCATATACTTATTACAAAAATCTATAAGTCATCAAAAACAAAGTATTACGCGCATTCTCCTAGGGGGATAGATTGGTAGGAAAAGACCATCGCTCATCCCCGACCGCCACTCATAAGGAAGACAATCAATAAATAAAATTGTGCTCCAACTTCATCACAAAGCGGTTCACGATACGTGCATGCTACGGGAATCACAAACTTCAACACAAGAATTTTTCATAATCACCTCAACTAGCATGACTTTAATATCACTACCTCCATATCTCAAAACAATTATCAAGTATCAAATTGATCATGGCATCCAATTCACTTTCTATGATAGATTTTATTATACCCAACTTGGATGCTCATCATTCTAGGACCAACTTTGTAACCATAGCAAATACCATTCTGTTCTAAAATAATCTCAAAATAATATAAGTGAAGCATGAGATACTAGCAATTTCTACAAAATATAATCACCGTCGTGCTCTAAAATATATAAGTGATGCACTAGAGCAAATGACAAACTACTCCGAAAGATATAAGTGAAGATCAATGGGTAGTCGAATGATTGTGCAACTATGTGAAGACTCTCTAACATTAAGGAATTTCAGATCTTGGTATTGTATTCAAATAGCAAGCAAAACAAAATAAAATGACATTGCAAGGATAGCACAACTCATGTGAAGAAGCAAAAACTTAGGCTCAACCGATACTAACCGATAGTTGTTGAAGAAGAAAGGTGGGATGCCTACCGGGGCATTCCCAAGCTTAGATGCTTGATACTTCTTGAAATATTATCTTGGGGTGCCTTGGGCATCCCCAAGCTTGAAATTTTGTGTCACCTTAATTCCTCTCATATCATGGTTTCTCTTTTTCTCGAAAGCTTCATCCACAAGAAACTCAACAAGAACTCGTGAGATGGGTTAGTATAAACCAATGCAAAACCTTATCATTTTCTACTGTAACAAATCACTAAAATTATTATTCAACATTGCATAGTAAATGACTATGCATATTTGATACTCCTATCCTCAAATAGAATCATTAAACAAGCAAACATATGCAAACAATGCAAACACAACAGCAATCTGCCAAAACAGTACAGTCTGTAAAGAATGCAAGAGTATCAATACTTCCCTAACTCCAAAAATTATGAGAAAAATAATAAGCTGTAGAAGATTTATCAGAGCTCAATATTCAAAAAGTTTCAACATTATACCATTCTCTGAATTTTCTAGGGAATTTTTGCAACAGAGGTAAACTTTCTGTTTTCAAACAGCAACATGTATACTAGCAAAATAAGCATGGTAAAGGCTATCCTTGACATTTTTATTGAAAAAAATAGATTCAAAACATTATTCTAAATAACAGCAAGCAAATACAAACAAAATAAAATGATGCTCCAAGCAAAACACATATCATGTGGTGAATAAAAATATAGCTCCAAGTAAAGTTACCGATGAACGAAGACGAAAGAGGGGATGCCATCCGGGGCATCCCCAAGCTTAGGCTTTTGGCTATTCTTGAATATTATCTTGGGGTGCCTTGGGCATCCCCAAGATTAGGCTCTTGCCACTCCTTATTCCATAGTCCATCGAATCTTTACCCAAAACTTGAAAACTCCACAACACAAAACTCAACAGAAAACTCGTAAGCTCCGTTAGTATAAAAAAATAAAACCACCACTTAGGTATTGTAATTAACTCATTCTAAATTCATATTAGTGTAATATCTACTGTAATCCAACTTATATATGGTTCATACCCTCTGATACTACTCATAGATTCATCAAAATAAGCAAACAACACAATGAAAGCAGAATCTGTCAAAAACAGAACAGTCTGTAGTAATCTGTATCAAACGTATACTTCTGGAACTCCAAAAATTCTACCAAATTAGGAAGTCCTATTAAATTTGTCTACCAATCCAGAGAAAAAAGAATCAGATAAGAATCACGTTTCTGTGAATTAACAAACCTAATTTACTGGGTGAAAAACTTTCTAATTTTCAGCAGGATCAACACAACTATCACCGTAAGCTATCCTAAAGGTCTTACTTGGCACTTTATTGAAACAAAAGCTATAAAACATGATTATTACAGTAGCATAATCATGTGAACACAAAAAAACAGTAAGGATAAATATTGGGTTGTCTCCCAACAAGCGCTTTTCTTTAATGCCTTTCTAGCTAGGCATGATGATAACAATGATGCTCACATAGATAAGAATTGAAACATAACGGGAGCATCATGAAGCATATGACTAGCACATTTAAGCCTAACCCACTTCCTATGCATAGGGATTTTGTGAGCAAACAACTTATGGGAACAACAATCAACTAGCACAGGAAGGTAAAACAAGCATAGCTTCAAAATTTTCAACACATAGGGAGGAAACTTGACATTATTGCAATTCCTACAAGCATATGTTCCTCCCTCATAATAATTTTCAGTAGCATCATGAATGAATTCAACAATATAACCAGCACATAAAGCATTCTTTTCATGATCTTCAAGCATAGAAACTTTACTAGTCTCCACATAAGCAAAATTCTTCTCATGAATAGTAGTGGGAGCAAACTCAACAAAATAACTATCATGTGAAGCATAATCCAATTGAAAACTAAAATCATGATGACAAGTTTCATGGTTAACATTATTCTTAATAGCATACAAGTCATCACAATAATCATTATAGATAGCAACTTTGTCCTCATAATGAATTGGAACCTCTTTCGAAATAGTGGAATCATCACTAAATAAAGTTGACACTCTTCCAAATCCACTTTCATGTTCATCACAATAAGATTCAACATCCTCCAAAATAGTGGGATCATTACTTTCTAAAGTTGACACTCTTCCAAACCCACTTTCATCAATATAACCATCATAAATAGGAGGCGTGCTATCATCATAATAAATATTCTCATCAAAACTTGGGGAACTAAAGATATCATCTTGATCAAACATAGCTTCCCCAAGCTTGTGGCTTTGCATATCATTAGCATCATGGATATTCAAGGAATTCATACTAACAACATTGCAATCATGCTCATCACACAAAGATCTAGTACCAAACATTCTAATGCATTCTTTTTCTAGCACTTGAGCACAATTTTCCTTTCCATCATTCTCATGAAAGATATTAAAAAGATGAAGATTATGAGGCAAACTCAAATCCATTTTTTTGTAATTTTATTTTATAAACTAAACTAGTGATAAAACAAGAAAAAAAAAGATTCAATTGCAAGATCTAAAGATATACCTTCAAGCACTCACCTCCCCGGCAATGGCGCCAGAAAAGAGCTTAGTTGACGGGGTGTGAGTGCCGCTTGCCTAGCCTCCCCGGCAACAGCGCTAGAAAAGAGCTTGATGTCTACTACACAACCTTCTTCTTGTAGACGTTGTTGGGCCTGCAGGTGCAAATGTTTGTAGGACAGTAGCAAATTTCCCTCAAGTGGATGACCTAAGGTTTATCAATCCGTGGGAGGCATAGGATGAAGATGGTCTCTCTCAAACAACCCTGCAACCAAATAGCAAAGAGTCTCTTGTGTCCCCAACACACCCAATACAATGGCAAATTGTATAGGTGCACTAGTTCGGTGAAGAGATGGTGATACAAGTGCAATATGGATGATAGATAAAGGTTTTTGTAATCTGAAATAATAAAAACAGCAAGGTAACTAATGATTAAAGTAAGCGTAAACGGTATTGCAATGATAGGAAACAATGCCTAGGGTTCATACTTTCACTAGTGCAAGTTCTCTCAACAATAATAACATAGATAGATCATATAAAAATCCCTCAACATGCAACAAAGAGTCACTCCAAAGCCACTAATAGCGGAAAACAAACGAAGAGATTATGGTAGGGTACGAAACCACCTCAAAGTTATTCTTTTGGATCAATCTATTCAAGAGTTCGTACTAGAATAACACCTTAAGACACAAATCAACCAAAACCCTAATGTCACCTAGATACTCCATTTTCACCGCAAGTATCCGTGGGCATGATTATATGATATGCATCACACAATCTCAGATTCATCTATTCAACCAACACAAAGTACTTCAAAGAGTGCCCCAAAGTTTCTACCGGAGAGTCAAGACAAAACGTGTGCCAACCCCTATGCATAGGTTCATGGGCGGAACCCGCAAGTTGCTCACCAAAACATACATCAAGTGGCACGTGATATCCCATTGTCACCACAGATAAGCATGACAAGACATACATCAAGTGTTCTCAAATCCTTAAAAACTCAATCCGATAAGATAACTTCAAGAGGAAAACTCAATTCATCACAAGAGAGTAGAGGGGGGAGAAACATCATAAGATCCAACTATAATAGCAAAGCTCGCGATACATCAAGATTGTGTCATAGAGAGAACACGAGAGAGAGAGAGAGATCAAACACATAGCTACTGGTACATACCCTCAGCCCCGAGGGTAAACTACTCCCTCCTCGTCATGGAGAGCGCCGGGTGATGAAGATGGCCACCGGTGATGGGTTCCCCCTTAGGCAGGGTGCCGGAACAGGCTCCCGAGAGCTTTTTGGTGGCTACAGAGGCTTGCGGTGGCGGAACTCCCGATCTATCTTCTGTTTCGATGTTTTAGGGTACGTAGGCTTATATAGGCGAGAGAAGTCGGTTGGGGGAGCCTCAAGGGGCCCACGAGAGGGTAGGGCGCACCCAGGGGGGTGGGCGCCCCCCCTGTCTCGTGGCTTCCTCGAGGCTCCCCCGACTTGCACTCCAAGTCTCCTGGATCATAATCTTTCCAAAAATCACGCTGCCGAAGGTTTCATTCCGTTTGGACTCCGTTTGATATTCCTTTTCTTCGAAATACTGAAACATGCAATAAAACAGCAATATGGGCTGGGCCTCCGGTTACTAGGTTAGTCCCAAAAGTGATATACAAGTGTATAATAAAGCCCGCAAACATCCAAAAAGGGTAATATAATAGCATGGAACAATCAAAAATTATAGATACGTTGGAGACGTATCAGGCCCATGAGGCCCACTAACACCCCCCCAGGGGGGTTCCGGTAACCCCCCGGTACTCCGGTATATGTCTGAAACCTTCCGAAACCATTCCGATGTTTGAACATAGTCATCCAATATATCGATATTTACGTCTTGACCATTTCGAGACTCCTCGTCATGTTTGTGATCATATCCAGGACTTCGAACTACCTTTGGTACATCAAAACACAAAAACTCATAATACCGATCGTCACCGAACTTTAAGCGTGCGGACCCTACGGGTTCGAGAACTATGTAGACATGACCGAGACACGTCTCCGGTCAATAATCAATAGCGGAACCTGGATGCTCATGTTGGTTCCTACGTATTCTACGAAGATCTTTATCGGTCAAACCGCATAACAATATACGTTGTTCCCTTTGTCATCGGTATGTTACATGCCCGAGATTCGATCGTCAGTATCTCAATACCTAGTTCAATCTCATTACCGGCAAGTCTCTTTACTCGTTCCGTAATGCATCATCCCACAACTAACTCATTAATCACATTGCTTGCAAGGCTTATAGTGATGTGCATTACCGAGAGGGCCTAGAGATACCTCTCTGACAATTGGAGTGACAAATCCTAATCTCAAAATACGTCAACTTAACAAGTACCTTCAGAGACACCTGTAGAGCACCTTTATAATCACCTAGTTATGTTGTGACATTTGGTAGCACACAAAGTGTTCCTCCGGTAAGCGGGAGTTACATAATCTCATAGTCATAGGAACATGTATAAGTCATGAAGAAAGCAATAGCAACATACTAAACGATCAAGTGCTAAGCTAACGGAATGGGTCAAGTCAACCACATCATTCTTCTAATGATGTGATCCCATTGATCAAATGATAACTCATATCTATGGTTAGGGAACTCAACCATCTTTGATCAATGAGCTAGTCAAGTAGAGGCATACTAGTGACACTATATTTTTCTATGTATTCACACATGTATTATGTTTCCAGTTAATACAATTCTAGCATGAATAATAAACATGTATCATGATATGAGGAAATAAATAATAACTTTATTATTGCCTCTAGGGCATATTTCCTTCATGGGCCTCCTCTTCCCCCGGAGATGATCTGGAAGAGGTCTTTTCAGAATTTGATGTTTGACTTCTCTGTGAAGGAGGTGCCGAGGCCAATCTTCTTCAAGCCTCTTGGCACAATTACATATTCTAAACGTACTTGGTCCATTGATTTTGATGAGTCCACAAAGATGTCTCTCTTGGTGGCAAGTTTGCCTGGCTCTACTACTATGAGGAAGCATGTTGTGGCTAAGCACCCGGTGGCTAGGGCACTATTTGAGGAACTGCCTAATGTCCCTACATCTATCCCTAAGGTTGTCTCACCTGACACCTCTGCTGAGATGTCCCAATCCTCACAAGTGGTTTCTGCTGCTGAGAAGTCGTCCAAGGAAAAGAAGCTGCGAGGGAGGAAGAAGATTTTTGCACCCCTTGTGGGCACGTCGTTAAGATGTTGCACCAGAAGCGCGACAAAACTTGATGGCTTCAAATCTGTGGTTTTTGAGTAGCTTTCTCTACAGCCCACCAAGAAACGCCCTCGCTCCAAGCCCATGGAAGCCAAGGCACAACCCAACACTGAAGACGCTCACAGCTAGGAAAAGTCTGCAGATGTCCCTCCTCACACTTCCATCAGGGTTTTGCAGGCAATTGGCGCGGAGCTGGAAATCGAGCCCTCCCTCCTTACTACGAACAAGCTTATGGCTGATCCCAAGGATGGATCACCTTTGTCCTCTGCTTAAATGTTTATGTTGTTGCTTTATTTAGGTGTAGCGAGCCTATTAAATTTGCTCTTTTTATTGTCAGTCTGGAACTTGTTGCATCTGATGCAGACTATGTTTATGGTGCCGTTTGCGAACTTGGGATGTATGGCATTGTATGTCATGCTACTTTTGGCTACAATCTTATTTGATTATCCATGAATCAAGTGATCAAGCGTAGCTGGAAAATTCTTTGTTGGAACGTTAGAGGCTTGAATTCTGACGCACGACAACGCTCTGTCAGAGAGAAAGTGATTGAAAGTCAGTGTGTTGTTGTCTGTGTGCAAGAGACTAAGCTTCCTGTTTGCTCTCGTGCTTTAATTAAGAGCATTTTTTCCTACAGGTTTTGATCAGTTTATTGAATCTCCATCAAGAGGAGCTTCTCGGGGTATTTTAATAGTGTGGCATTCATATATTTTTCATGGTTCATTGGTGGAAGTGAAACCTTTTGGGATTGTGATTAGTTTTACGTCTGTGCATAATAATGAACAATGTTTTCTGGTTAATGTTTATGGGCCTTGGCAGGGTGAAATGAGGGATGAATTTGTCAGCTGGGTATATAATTTGGAGGTGGAGCCTGAACAAAAGTGGATGTTGATGGGAGATTTCAACTTCATTAGGTCAATGGATAATAGAAATCTCCCTGGAGGAGATGTGAATGATATCTTCATTTTCAATGAGATCATTAACCATCTGGGCCTGTTGGAACTTCCTATAAATGGGAGAAGATTTACCTGGTCAAACATCCAGGATTTGCCACTTTTAGAACAGTTGGATTGGGTTTTAACGTCTGCTAGCTGGATTAGCCTATATCCTATGACTCAAGTCACCCCACTTGCAAAACCTGCTTCTGACCACGTCCCCTGCCTGATCTCTATTAGCACTTCTATTCCAAAAGCTAACATTTTCAGGTTTGAAAACTACTGGATACATCAACCTGGTTTCATGGAGTGTGTCCAAGAGGTTTGGGGCAGGGCATCTTGCAAGCCTCATATATCAGCAATTATTGTGGATAAGCTGAAAGCTCTGAGATTTTCTCTGAATAAATGGCAAAAAGGGTTATCCCACATCAAAAGGTTGATTGAGAAATGCAATTGGGTAATTCTTTGGCTGGATAACTTAGAGGATCTGAGGGCTTTGTCCAAGTCAGAGGCTAACTTCAGGAAGATTGTCAAACTTCATCATGAGTAGGTTTTGCATATGCAGTTCCTCTACTGGAAGAAGAGGTGTACCATTTGGTATATCGAAGTGGGCGAAGAAAATTCCAAGTTCTTCCAGGCCATGGCCACTGAAAGATATAGGAGGAACTCTATTGCAAGCCTGCTGCTATCTGATGGCAATGTTACTTCTGACCATGAGGAAATGGTCAGGGAGTTCTTGCAGTCCTTTAAGAGCAGAATGGGCACCATAAAGACAATTTTGTTGGAAAGGGACATACTCTCTCTTATTCCTAATGTGCATGGGTTGGAAGTACTCACCAAACCTTTTAAAATCAAGGAAATTTAAAAGGTAATTAAGGAGTTGCCTATTGACAAGGCACCTGGACCTGATGGTTTCAACGGCCTATTTCTAAAGAAGTGTTGGCACATAATCTCTTCTGATTTTATTAGGCTGGTGCATGAATTTCATGCTAGAACTTTTCACTTGGAGAATTTTAATGATTACTTCATAACCCTCATTCCTAGGAAGCAATCCCCTAAGGTGGTTGGAGATTTTAGGCCAATCTCTCTAACCAGTGTTGGCCAAAAGTTTCTTACCAAGCTGGCTGTAAATAGGTTTCAGGAAGAGATCACCAAATGTGTTCACAAGAACCAATATCGTTTCATCAAGTCAAGAACAATTCAGGACTGCCTTGCTTGGACGTTTGAGTACATACACTAGTGCAATCAATCAAGAAAGCCCATCCTGTTGCTCAATCTTGATTTTGAAAAGGCATTTGATTATATTCAGCATGAGGCAATTCTTAGAATTCTTGTGGCAAAAGGTTTTGACAGCAAATAGATCACATGGATTCAGCAACTTTTATCCTCAGGAACTTCCTCCATCCTGCTAAATGGAGTGCCTGGAAATCACTTTAAGTGCAAGTGTGCTGTAAAACAAGGGGATCCTATTTCTTCCTTGCTCTTTGTGATTGCTGCTGATCTTTTGCAAACTATGATTAATAATGTGCTGCATCAGGGCCTATTATGCCTTCGTTTGTTAACCCATGACCCTGATTATCCTGTGGTGCAATATGCTGATGATACACTGCTCCTTTTGAATGCTGACAACTCTCAATTGGAGGTTCTTAAAATAGTGTTGAGTTCATTTTCTCTAGCAACTGGACTGCAAATCAATTTCCATAAATCCTCCATGTATCCCATTAATGTTGAGGATAATATGGCCTCAGGCCTAGCTGCCCAGTTTGGTTGTCAGTTGGGCTCAATGCCCTTTACATACTTGGGTCTGCCTATTGGAACCACTAGACCTAAAATTAATGATCTGCTTCCTTTGGTGGACTGCATGGAGAGACGATTCACTGCTAGCTCATGTTTTTTGCCCCAAGGTAGTAGACTTCAATTGGTTAATTCTGTCATTTCTTCCTTGCCCATATATTTTCTATGCAGCCTGTCAATACCTCAGGGTATTTTGAAGCAATTGGAAAGAATTCAAAGACAATGCCTATGGAGAAAATATGGTCAGGAAAAAGGACACTCTTTGGCTGCATGGCCTTTAGTTTGCAGTCCCAAACTTAAAGGTGGTCTTGGTATTCTGAATTTGGGCCTACAAAATGTAGCTCTACTCCTCAAATACCTCCACAAATTTTACAATAAAGTGGATGTGCCATGGATTCATTTGTTTTGGGACTCGTATTATTTCCAAAGAGTTCCTCATGACACCACAATCTGTGGTTCTTTTTGGTGGAGAGACATTTGCAAGTTGATGGACAATTTTAGAGCTGTCACTTCTATCACTGTTAGCAGAGGGGACACAGTTCTCTTTTGGTCAGATCATTGGGAGATTGGTAATCTTTGCACTCCTCTTCAAGACAGGTTTCCAAGGCTTTTCTCCTTCTGCTTGCATAAGAGCCATTCTGTTATGGAGGTTTTCCAGTGTGAGAACTTTCAGGAGATGTTCTATCTGCCTCTGTCTGAGCAAGCTTTTCAAGAGTTCAATCAGCTCACTTCCCTGATGGCTAATGTCAATTTGTACAGTGGGTATTCTGATATCTAGGCTTGGAGACATGGTAAGAGATCTGAGTATTTGGCCAAGAAATTCTATGACTTTGTGCATCAACCAGTTGTGGCCAATCCAATTCTGAGCTGGGTCTAGAAGAGCTGTTGCACCATGACTATTAAAATGTTTGCCTGGTTAGTCATAATGGACAAAGTTAACACCAAGGATATGATTCAGTGTAGGCTTTGGAGGATTAATGATGGGCCTGAGTGTGTTCTCTGCCCCACTAGGGCTCTTGAGGATAGAAACCACCTTTTCTTCCAGTGCAACTTTAGTGTGCATGTGTGGAGTTATCTTTAGGTTACTTGGCTGGATAGCGATGATATGGTGGCAATTGCTCAGCTTGCTAGGAAGGATTTCAATAAACCTTTCTTCTCCAAAGTGGTTTTCCTTGCATGGTGGAATATTTGGAAAGTCAGGAATGATAAGGATTTTAGACATATCAATCCTACTTTCAGGCAGTGGAGGAATGACTTTATTCATGACATCACTCTCCTTTCTCAGAGAATCAAAAGGAGATACAAGGATGACCTGCTCAAATGGATTGACTCCTTGCCACCTTGATGAGGTGCTGAATGTAATTTTGTTAGATTAGGTATAGCCCCCTCCTATCTCTTCTTCTTTAGACTTTGTAGCTCTGTATAGCCCTTTCTTTCCTTTTTTGAGTCCTCTTCTTGAGGAACCTTAGTCTTAATAAAATGTTGTGGGGTGTAAGCCCTGCAGTCTTCAAGGTCAAAAAAAGGAGGTCCAACTCCCACTAAACTAGCAATGTGGGACTAAACTTTAGTAGTATCCCTTGCCTTGCATGAATGGGCTAAGTGGGCCTCTAGGATTTATTAGGAATTTCTGAAATAGTTATTGGGCTATCGCAAAATAGACTAAATTCCAGTAGTAGGGACTCGGGTGGATCTTTTTTGGGAGCATCTTGCATCACTTTCAGATTTATTTCAGACCCTTAAACACTTGAAGCTATGGCAGTCAGGGAGGCCCTTGCAATTGCGGATGATTTGTACGAGCAGAGGATACATGTGGCCTCGGATTGCAAGACCGTGGTGGACGAGGTAAAGCAGGGCTCATCGATGACATACAGAGCGATCATACATGAGATAATAGAACACTCTACTAGTTTTACTGCTTGTAACATAGTCTATGTGGCCTCGGATTCGAACTACGAGGCTCAAAATCTCGCTAAGCATGCATTATCACTTGTTTTTGGCTGCTGTCGGTGTCAAAACCGGCGGATCTCGGGTAGGGGGTCCCGAACTGTGCGTCTAGGCGGATGGTAACAGGTGACAAGGGACATGATGTTTTACCCAGGTTCGGGCCCTCTTGATGGAGGTAAAACCCTACGTCCTGCTTGATTGATATTGATATTGTGGATGTTTACAAGAGTGGATCTACCACGAGATCAAGGAGGCTAAACCCTATAAGCTAGCCTATGGTATGATTGTAATGGTTGTTGTTGTTGTCCTACGGACTAGAACCATCCGGTTTATATAGACACCGGAGAGGGCTAGGGTTACATAGAGTCGGTTACAATGGTAGGAGATCTATATATCCGTATCGCCAAGCTTGTCTTCCACGCCAAGGAAAGTCCCATCCGGACACGGGACGGAGTCTTCAATCTTGTATCTTCATAGTCTTGGAGTCCAGTCGATGATGATAGTTCGGCTATCCGGACACCCCCTAATCCGGGACTCCCTCAGTAGCCCCCGAACCAGGCTTCAATGACAATAAGTCCAGCATGTGTGTAGTCTTCGGCGTTGCAAGGCGGGTTCTCCTTCAAGTTCCACGTACCTGCCGAACAGTGTCCGGCTTCCTCATCAATGTTGCGCGTCTTGGCTTCCACGCCCAATAATGGCCTTCTTCCACGCGTCGCGCGAATGTGAAAAGCCAGGGTGTCTTTTATGTTTTACCCCCTAGTTGTGCGAATAATCTGCCTATAAGGGAGGCAAGAATCCAGATCCAAATCACCATCTTCCTCCCGCAAATACTCAGCGGAGTGCTTTCGACCAAGAATCCATTCCATCATGGACCGTCAACGCGGCTCCTCTTCTTGCGCTCCCAGCCCTTTGCCAGGAGATTGGAGGAGATGCTCTGTTCCGCACAACGAGCTGGTGAAGCGCCAAGCGGAGGGATATCTCCCTCCGGCCTTCATGGTTTCGGTTCGAGCCGGGCTGGCCACCTACAAAGGTGGGAAGCAAGCGGAGGTTACCCCAAATCCCAACAAAGGGGAGCGGGTATGCTTCGTCCCCTATCTGATAAGGGGGCTCGGATTTCCTGTACATCCATTCCTCCGCGGGCTCCTGGAGTTCTACGGACTCCAGCTTCATCACCTCACGCCCGCCTCAATCCTGCATATTGCGGGTTACGTAGCTCTTTGCGAGCTATTCCTGGGCGTCGAGCCCCACTTCGCGCTGTGGAAGAGGTTGTTCTGCCTTGTACCCCGCTCTCACGAGGGGTCCATATATCAAGTGGGCGGCGCCGAAATATGGCGCATTGCCGGGACCGGATATCCATCCGGAACCCCTAAGAAGGCGTCCGAAGACTGGCCTTTGGAATGGTTTTATATAGAAGACGCTCCACTGCCGGACCCTGTTCGGATCGGCCTCCCGGAGTTCAGCAATGCTCCTCTGAAGAAACGCCTTAGTTGGCGTCCGTGGAGCCCCCAACTGGAGGAAGACAAGAGCGTCCATTATTTGATGGGCCGAATAAGGTTACTGGCCCATGCTGGGTTGACCATGATTGGAGTCATGGCAACATGCATTATGCGGTGGGTGCAGCCACTACAATACAGGGGCCACCCCATGTGGGATTTCAACGGGGAGGACGATGCCACCCGTCATGACCGCAAAGGGCCTGATTCGGTCGAAGATCTGATGACGATCCTGTCCGGCCTGTATAAGGGGAGAAGGAGGATTTCCTTCGGATGAACCCGTTAAATGGGTTCTCCATGAATAATCCCCGGCCTTGGGTAAGCGAACACTCTGCGTGCCCGACCCATGCTTTTTGAAACTTAAGTTTCTTATATTGTGTTCTTCTTTCGACGCAGGAGCTGCGCCGGATCGTGGAGGACATGCTAAGTCCAGCTCCGCAACCCGAGGATCCAGAGAGATCCCGGGATCCGGCCTTCGAAGAGGATCCGGACATAATGGTGGAGCTAATCGACGGGGTGTTCCACCAGCTCAGCATGGACAATGCTTTAGTCGCCATCACGGCCGACTATCCCGGACTATATCCGGCTTCCCAGGTGATTGCGACCGAAGTCCTGACACCGTCATTCCTTCCTTGCTTATTTCTGACCACCGTATACGATGGCGATGTGCAGGAGGCGCCCCTAGGGCGAGAAGCCGAGCCCGCGGTGCCTGGCCAACAAAGGCCAGTCCGGACCAGTAGGCGGAAGAGGAGCACGACGCGGACTGAAACGTCGCGGCAAAGGTGTAGCTCACAATTCATAATTTAGAGCAACATTCCTAGGAAGCGTTTGAGTGCTCATGAGTTTTGTAGGGAAAAAAGCGTCCACCGGACTGCGGGCGTGGAGGTTGCCAATCCAACCTCTACCAGCCAGGCTCCAGCACCTGGTCTGGAGGGGGAGGCGAGCGCAAGGCGCGAGCCGGACGTTCCTCCGACGGAGGATGCCGACAGACTGTCCGCCACCAAGTCTGAGGTGGAGAGTGCCCTGAATCACAGGCGCCGCCGGACAGTATTTCGTGACGCGTGCTTCTCCCCCAAGGCGTTGAATGCCTTTAACGCGGGGGACGCGCACCTTCGTGCTGCTCAAGATGGTTTTACCAGAGCCACGGAGCAGTATGTAAAAGACATACGGGTAAGAGAATTTAATTGTTGTATATGCCAGTAGCCCCCGAGACTTAAAGTAGTTATATTAACTGGTTTAAGGATCATATGAAACGTAGGATCTTACCGAGAAGAATACCCAACTGTCTCAGGAGCTGCAAGAGTGCAAGGCCCAACTTGAGGCCGCACTCTCTAGCACAGGAGGAAACATAGGGACCTCTCCTGGTAACGCATTATTTTAGAAAGATAAGTAGCATTTGGCCTGTGCGCAAGTCTAAAAAATGACGTTGCAGGTGCTGCTGGACAAGATCCGGACAGGCAAGAACTTCTGCACCAACTAAAGGCCGGCGAGAGGGTGCTGCATAAGGTGCAGCATGAAAGGAACAAGCTACAGGATTCCCATGCCCAGCTTGGAGAAGAGCTGAAAGGCGTTCGGGCCGAGCTGTCGGGCTCCGTTAAGGAGAATCAGTGGCTTCGTCGCGACATCTATAGTAAGTGCTTGAGCGAACTCCTTTGAAAAGAAGAGTTCGGCGAGGAAGTCAATTTAACAGAATATGTCTGTAGGTATGCTCACAGGTCGCCCTGCGGAGGAGATGCCCGTATCAACGGGTGACCAACTTCCCGAATTGTTGAAACTGATCGAACGAGTTCGGCAGGCAATGAGCGGCGTCATCCAGGCTTTATGGCCAGCCTTCTCCTTACCCGAGGGTCTTGGGGAGCTTGCGGAGAAGCTTCAGGGAGTGCGGCAGCGCTTCCATTTATAGAAGATTTCGGCCTGCCGCCAAGGTGCCACGGAGGCCTGGGCCATGGTAAAGACGCGGTACAAGAAGGCGGATCCCAACCACATGGCCGAAGTCGGACCTGTGGGGCCCGATGGGAAGGAGATCCCTGTGAGTTTAGTATACGGCCAAGTAGAGTTGGCCGCTAAATTTTCCCAACAGGATTGTAAATTAGACAACCTGTTAGACGGGATTGAGGAAGAATACAGTCAGTCGATTTGACAGTGTATTATAAAATGACATGTAAAATGCCTTCTAGCCGGATTGTAGATCGTTTGTCTTTGCCGACCTTTTCGCTTCGACCTCGGGACCCTAGAGTCTGGAGTGTGTCCGAATACCTTCTCGGTTATGAAACAACTAGGGTATGCATGGAGATCAGGCATAGGGGTCATAAGTGCTTTATCAGACAAGTGCCCAACTAGTTATGTTATATTACATGGGTAGTAAGAAACATCTTCCAGGGAGAATAGTTCCGTTAAGGGTTCCTTTCCTCTGGGGGTGGCATGCCCTAAAGTGCATGTCCGGACTGCGAAAAAAGTAGAAAAACATCTGGGGGCAGATAAATAAGTAGATAAAAAATCATCTTTTAAGTCACCGACCGAATATTCCCTTAAGAACGCTAGCTTTCGGCTTCACCCAGTCTGAGGTACACATCCGGCTGACCCGGCAGTAACAACCGCAGAGGTGCTCCCTTTACCTCCTAGCCGAACAATCGGGAACGTAGGGGTAAGCACAGGAGCCAGGCAACCCATCTTGGCCAGAACTTAAGTCATATCGATGCATATAATGGTGAATAAAAGGTACATGTGGAGGCTTGACACATGTGCTGGGCATGAAGCCCTTATAATTAAGCTTCTGATAAAGAAGCCCCCAGGTATAATGAGTGTGGATAGCACATCAGTTGCGCGCGAACATTGCGCAAGTAGGCCCTTTAAGGCTTGGATGAATAGGGTTGAGAAGAAAAAGATAAACAAAAGGCAGCTCAAGTAAAAAAAAAATTGGACGGGGGGAAAGGGACGAACTCTTAGTCCGGCGCTAGGCATAGAATCTTCGGAGGCGGGCTGCGTTCCATGGGTTCGGCTCGAGTCGGTTATCCGATGCATTTCGTAGACGGTACGCCTTGTCGGTCAGGACTTGATCGATGATGAAGGGGCCCTCCCATTTGGGCTTGAGCTTGTCCTTTTTCTTGTCCGGCAGACGTAGAACCAGTTCGCCAACGTTGTAAGTCTTGGCCCGTACTTCTCTGCTTTGGTATCTTCGAGCCTGCTGCTGATAGAATGCACCCTCATCCGCCTAGAAGGGATCCTTTGGGCAGGCTTTATTTAGGTCTTTGAAATCGACACATAGGCGCCAGGATTTGTCCTTCTTTGGTACCATTACCAGGTTTGCTAGCCAATCCGGATGTTTGATGTCTCTGATGAATCCGGCTTCCAATAGTTTGGCTAGCTCTTCTCCCATTGCCTATCTTTTGGGTTCGGAAAATTGTTGAAGAGCCTGTTTGACTGGCTTGAATCCTTTTAGGATGTTTAGGCTGTGTTTTGCCAATCTGCGTGGGATTCCGGGCATATCCGAGGGGTGCCAGGCAAAAATGTCCCAATTTTCCCGAAGGAATTCTCACAGTGCGGCATCTACATCAGGGTTCAATTGTGCCCCGATGGAGGCCGTCTTTGTCGGGTCCGTTGGGTGGACCTGGAATTTTACTATTTCATCTGCTAGTTTAAAGGAGGTGGACTTGGTTCTCTTATCGAGTACCACATCGTCCCTATTCACCGTCGAGCGCAGCGCGGTGAGTTCCTCTGCCGCTAGGGCTTCGGATAGTGCCTCTAAGGCTAATGCGGCTGTCTTGTTTTCGGCGCAGAGTGCTACGTCCGGATCACTAACGAGAGTGATTATTCCGCCGGGCCCAGGCATTTTGAGCTTCATGTACCTGTAATGGGGTACGGCTTGAAAATTGTGAATGCCTCTCGCCCTAATATAGCGTGATATCCGCTGTTGAACGGGGCCACTTGGAACGTGACTTCTTCGGATCTGTAATTGTCCGGCGAGCCGAATACCACATCGAGTGTGATTTTTCCTGTGCAGCGCGCCTCCCGGCTAGGGATTATTCCTCTAAAGGTTGTGCTGCTTCGCTCAATGCGGCTCCAGTCTATTTCCATTTTTTGAAGGGTTTCCTCGTAGATGAGGTTTAATCCGCTGCCGCCATCCATGAGGACTTTTGTAAGTCGAAAGCCGTCCACTATTGGACTAAGTACCAGTGCGGCTGGAGCTCGGGCTGTTCGGAATTTAGGTTCGTCGCTGGCGTTGAAGGTGATGGCTGTGTCGCTCCATGGATTGGTTGTTGCTACTTGGTAGACTTCGGCGAAGCTGCGGATTGTTCGTTTCCGCATATTATTTGATGCGAAAGTCTCGAAGACTGTTGATACCGTACCGATGTTGTTGGAGTGGTTTTCCGGGGCTAGAAGCTCCTCTCCACTTTTGGCCACCTGCCGTAATATCCAACATGCTCGAAGGCTATGTGTTGGGACGGCGCCTTCTGTACTGTGAATTTTACAGGGTCCGCTAAGCCATCCCTCCAGTACGGTTCCGTGCCCTTTATGGGGTTTTTGCTTTTTGGTTTTTGTATCTGGTGCCTGAGTGTAATGCACCCTTTTGTTGCGGACTAGGGTTGTATTCGGGGCCGGATTGTCCCAAAACTTATTTTCGGTTGTCTGGAAACTCTCCATCGCACAGTACTTTCGTACTATGGACGGCAGGTCGGCGAAGCATGTAATTTCACGATGGCTGACGGCGTTCTAGATTCCCTTGTCCGTGCAATTATTGCAAAAAATTGAGATTGCGTTTTCCTCTCGGCAGTCCTTTATCCTGTCCATAACCAGGAGGAATCTGGCCCAATAGTGATGTACTGTCTCAGCGGGCTCTTGCCGGATTAGAGATAGATCGCATATGTCTGGGCAGGTGGGTGGAATTAAGTCTGGAACCCTACCAATCTCAAGGCTCGAGGGCCGAGAAGTTTCCAAATTTGGAAGCTTGGATTGCTGGACGTTGTCCAACGAGTCTGGTCCGATGCCTGACTTTAAGTTCAGTGCTTGATCGAAGTCCGTCCCTCCGCGTGAATCCGACATGGGGGGTTCGGGAGCCCGGACATGACTAGTTTTCAATACAGGAGAAGAGTCGCCGCATTGTTCCTCTACCACTGCAACGTGGTGGGTGACCTGGGGAGAGTTAATCTCTCTCAGATCGGTTTTAAGCCCAATCTGATTGTAGTCTATAGCGACTCCCAGGGCGGCGATGCGATCCAAGAGCTCGTTTACGGACGAGAGCTCTATTGGATCCAGCCGCTCGGCGAATTCCGAGCTGACGCGAAGATTGCTTTTGACGACTTGAGAGGTCATTGTCGAAGCGGTGGCCGGACAGGCGGTCATAAGAAAACCACCTAGCCGGATAGTCTGGCTGGCGGCCAAGGCTCCTTTGGCGAAAATACCGTCCTTGAAGACGGGAGGAGGCATCCTTCCTATCGGTGACGGCACAGAGGAACTCTCAATGAAAGCACCAATGTCGGTGTCAAAACCGGCGGATCTCGGGTAGGGGGTCCCGAACTGTGCGTCTAGGCGGATGGTAACAGGAGACAAGGGACACGATGTTTTACCCAGGTTCGGGCCCTCTTGATGGAGGTAAAACCCTACGTCCTGCTTGATTGATATTGATATTGTGGATGTTTACAGGAGTGGATCTACCACGAGATCAAGGAGGCTAAACCCTAGAAGCTAGCCTATGGTATGATTGTAATGGTTGTTGTTGTTGTCCTACGGACTAGAGCCATCCGGTTTATATAGACACCGGAGAGGGCTAGGGTTACATAGAATCGGTTACAATGGTAGGAGATCTATATATCCATATCGCCAAGCTTGCCTTCCACGCCAAGGAAAGTCCCATCCGGACACGGGACGGAGTCTTCAATCTTGTATCTTCATAGTCTTGGAGTCCAGTCGATGATGATAGTCCAGCTATCCGGACACCCCCTAATCCGGGACTCCCTCAGCTGCCATGTTTTGTTTGGGCAACCGGGTGACTTGCTCTTTATTCTTGTAAACATTATGATTTGAATAATGCTTGGCGAGTTTGTCTAAAAAAACATGGTTATTTGGAATGGATGTTGTAGTCGCGGTTGCATGGTGTGACATGTGCACTGGTGATCGAGACCGGGACCGGGAAATTGCTTTTGGATCCTTTCTCCATGGAGCACAGAATTTAAAAAAAAATATGAATTCCATATTTTGAAGTTTGAAAAAAATTCTGAAAACGATTACACATGAACCTTGGGATATATACTATACTTCCTAAATTTTCAAGATGAAATGCATTGTGGTTCAAGCTACACTGTCGCCCCAATGAGAACCAGGGTACCTTGGACCTATGGGCCGAGGACTTAACGGTGGCCCCCAGCATGCGACCCCATCCCAAGCGGCGCGATGGAGGGTTTGACCTCTCTTTGAATCCGAAGTATGGGCGTCCAAGGTACCGTCCAAAGTACTCAGTGGGCTTCCCGGTTTCGGGAAGCGCCTCCGGGAGCCTCCCGAGAGGTGGTCTGTCCAGTGTGACCCATCCCCGTGAAGGGAGCGGGGAGTCCATTTGTCATAAGCATTGAATGTGCTCCATGCCCCCTCACTGCTACCAGTGTCAGCGGCTGGGATGGGACGCATAGGACACGTCCTTGGCGCATGGGCTCCAGCAAGGCGCCTCGTTCCCCGAGGTCATCAATAGTGATGCTAGAGATTCACCTGCTCCACACGCGACTAAAGGAGCAGTGTTCGACAGCCACCCACTCTATACGGACGGGCACGCCTCGATCGGTCGCGTCATGCGAGTACAAACAAATCCATCATTTCCTTTGTTTATACCAAGCTAATGGGAGACTCCGGCAGCAAGGGTGATACCCCGAAGCAGTATAAATAGGGGAAAACCTCAGCCTAGGAGGTCGACTCAGATTCGCAACAAAGAACACATATTGTAGCTCTCCACACAACAATATCATTCTAGAGCTGGACTAGGGTATTACACCTACATGGTGGCCTGAACCTAGATAGCTCCAGTGTGCTCTTGTATCTTCTCCTCTCATCTCTGACAATCGATGACTTAGGAACTTGACACGTTCAGTCCCCGGCCGAACTCTCAAAGGGTTGTAGCTAAGAACCCAATGACTGGTTCCTAGACACCGGCATTTGGAACCCCAGGTAGGGGGCTATGGCGTTCTCGTTTCCTTGATCTGGGTCACTTGCCTTCCCAAACACCTTCCCTCTTTGACGTCACCCTCCATGCCGACTCCTTGTTCATTCCTTCGACTTAAAGCCAAGATGGCACGGGGAAGGCTACCCTGAGCCATGGTGTATCAGCGCGTCCGCTGGCCCGGGCAAGGCAGCACTATGCCGCACTGTGTTGATATGTTGCCTCCTTCAATGGTACTCGGGCACAAAGGCCGCCCCGCGATGGACGTGTTGCTTCCAGGAGATCACGGGACGTCAAGATCAGCGGAGCAGCTCAAGGACTGCATCACTCACTTCTGGCAGATGCACGGTAGGACCCATGGCCATGAGGCAGCTGTCGTCGTGGCATTTTTCCTGAACATCCATAGCATTTGGGTGCACGATGAGATCATCGCCGAATGGGTGCATACCGTCCCTGATCTCTACCATGTCATGTACTGCTGTGCACGAGCACTGGAGGCAAGCATTCCCTCGGGAACCAGTAGGATCGGTCACCTCGGGCACATCCTCCCGGGAGAGCTTGTGGCTCGGGCGTTTGGGCGCACTAGAACTACCCGCCCAGTGAGACCTGTTGCTCCCCACACGGTGGCGCCACGCTCCCTTGGCAGACCCCACCAGACCGGGGGCGCGACGCGAGTCAGGAAGGAGCTCCTTCACCCTGGAGATCACCATGGGCGGAGGCGAATCCCGCTGCATCACCGCCAATGCCGATTTCCCATCGCGTAGGCCTGGGGGTTGCGCGCAACCTCCCGGGAGATGATGGCGTCCTCCACACCAACAAGGCACCTGCTGATACATCTCCAACGTATCTATAATTTCTGAAGTATTCATGCCATGTTTACAACAATTCTATATGGTTTTGGTATGATTTGAATGGAACTAATACGGACTGACATTGTTTTCAGCAGAACTACTGTGGTGTTGTTTTTCGTGCAGAAATCTAGGTTCTCCAAATGAGCTGAAACTTTTTGACGATTTGTTTGGAACAAAAGAGGCACTAGAAGCTTCGTGGGGGGACCAGAAGGTAAAGGAGGTGGCCACCACCCACCACGGCACACCAGGGGACTTGCCCATGTCCTGGTGGGTGGTGGGCCCTTCGTGTCCCATCTCAGCGTGAAACCGATGCCAAAAAATCCTATAAATACAGAAACCCCCAGAAATAACCCTAGATCAGAAGTTTCGCCGCCGCAAGCCTCTGTAGCCATGAAAAACCAATCTAGACCATGTTCTGGCAGTCTGCCGGAGGGGGAAATCATTACTGGAGGCCATCTTCATCATCCCGGCGGACACCATGATGAGAAGGGAGTAGTCCAGCCTCGGGGCTGAGGGTTTGTACCAGTAACTATGTGTTTAATCTCTCTCTCGTGTTCTTGATTTGGCACGATCTTGATGTATCGCGAGCTTTGTTAATATAGTTGGATCATATGATGTTTCTTCCTCTCTATCTTGTTGTGATGAATTGAGTTTTCCCTTTGAGATTTCGTTATTATCAGATTGAATAGTTTTATGGATTTGAGATCACTTTATGTATGTTTTGCTATGAATACCCGTGGTGACAATGGTGTATTATATTGGTTCACTTGATATATGTTTTGGCAGTCAACTCACGGATTCTCGAGGTGAATTGGGGTAATCTATGCATAGGGGTTGATGCACGTTCTCTTCTTTGTTTCTCTGGTAGAAATCTTGGGGCACTCTTTGAGGTTCTTTGTGTTGGATTGAGTATTATGAATCTGAAATTGTTTGATGCATATCATATAATCAACTTACGGATACTCACAGAGACATTTGAGTATCTAGATGACATTAGAGTTGGTTGATGTGTATCATAGGGTGTTTTTTTAGCACGAACTCTTAGATAGATCGATCGGAAAGGATAACTTGGTGTTATTTTAGTACGAACTCTTAGATAGATCGATCAAAAGGGATAACTTTGAGGTAGTTTCGTACCCTACAAACAATTTCATCTTATGTTCTCCGCTAGATAGGAACTTTGGAGTGATTCTTCATCGCACATTGAGGGATGGTTATATGATCCAATTATATTAGCATTGTTGAGATATTGCACTAGAGAAAGTATGGACCCTAGGCCTCATTTTCAAGCATTGCAATACCGTTTGTGCTCACTTTTGTTACTTGCTACCTCGCTGTTTTTTATTGTTCCTATTACAAAAATCAATATCTACTATCATTACTACACTAGTATCACCATCTCTTCAAGTATTTGGTGTGTTGGGGACACAAGAGACTCTTTATTATTTGGTTGCAAGGTTGTTTGAGAGACCATCTTCATCCTCCACCTCCCACGGATTGATATACGTAAGGTCATCCACTTGAGGGAAAATTGTTGTTGTCCTACAAAAATCTGCGCTTGGAGGCCCAACACGAGTCTACAAGAACAAGTTGTGTAGTGGACATCAAGCTCTTTTCTAGCGCCGTTGCCGGGGAGGTGAGTGCTTGAAGGTATATCTTTAGATCTTGCAATTGAATCTTTTAGTTTCTTGTTTTATCACTGGTTTGGTTTACAAAATAAAATTACAAAAATGGAATTGAGGCTGCCTCATATTATTCATCTTTACCATGTCTTTCTTGAAAATGATGGAATGGAAAATTGTGCTCAGTTGATAGAAGAAGAATTTAATAAAATGTTTGGCATAAAATCTTTGAATGATGAGCATTATTGCAATGTTGCTTTATTAATTCTTTGAATATCCATGATGCTAGTGATATGCAGATCCATAAGCTTGGGGATTCTATATTTGGTGAATATGATATTTTTAGTCCCCCAAGTTTTGATGAGAAAATTTATTGTGATGATTGCATGCCTCCTATTTATGATGATTATATTGATGAAAGTGGGTTTGGGAGAGTGTCAACTCTAGGAAGTAATGACCCCACTATTTTGGAGGTTGTCGAATCTTATTGTAATAATTATGAAAGTGGATTTGGAGAGGTCATGACTTTCTTTAATGATGAATCAACTATTTTGGAAGAGGTTTCAATTGATTATGAAAACAAAGTTCGTACCTATGATGATTATAGTGATGACATGTACGCTATAAAGAGTAATGATAACTATGAAACTTGCCATCATGATTTTAATCATGGCAATCGAGTATCTCATAATAGTTATTTTGTTGAGTTTGCTCCCACTACTATCCTTGAGAATAATTTTGCTTATGTTGAGAGTAATAAAATTTGTATGCTTATGTATCATGAAAAGAATGGTTTATGTGATGGATATATTGCTGAATTCATTCATGATGCTATTGAAAATTATTCTAAGAGAGGAACATATGCATTTACATATCTCAATAATATCAAGTTTCCTCTCTATGTGTTGAAAATGTTGAAGTTTTGCCTGTTTTGCCTTCCTATGCTAGTTGATTGTTATTCCCATAAGTTGTTTGCTCACAAAATACCTATGCATAGGAAGTGAGTTAGACTTAAATGTGCTAGTCATATACTTCATGATGCTCTCTTTGTGTATCAATTCTTATCTTTTATGTGACCATCATTGAAATCATCATGCCTAGCTAAAAAGGCATTAAAGAAAAGCCCTTGTTGGGAGACAACCCAATATTCATACCTACTGTTTTTGTGTGTTCACATAATTAAGCTACTATAGTAATCATGTTTTATAGCTTTTGTTTCAATAAAGTGCCAAGTAAAGCCTTTGGGATAATGCGGATGATAGATGACTTGATTCTGTGCAAAAACAGAAACTTTTGCTTCCAGTAAGAGAATTGTTTAAATTCACTAGAACACGATAAAATTATGATTTTTTTACAGATGATTGTTATACAAATTTTCTATGTTGTCCTTATTTTTCAGAATTTTTTAACTTACATAAGTATGGCCATTGTTCAGATCATTACAGACTGTTCTGTTTTTGACATATTCTGTTTTCAATGCATAGTTTGCTTGTTTTCTAGTTTCTATGGCTTATATTGCTCAATATAAATTATGGAAATCATGAGCTACAGTAGGCATTGTGTGATAACAATTATGAATCTTGTCTTTTACAGTTCCAAAGTGAATGATTTTTCTATGTCATACTAACACTATCTCACGAAGTTCCGTTAAGTTTTGTGTGATTTAAGTTTTCAAGTTCTGGGTGAGATATCGATATTTAGATACATTATAACTATGCAGTTATCCAGCCCTCTCAGGACGTTTGTCTTTTCAGCTGTCAGATCATCAGTTTGGGTCATCTTCTGCCGTCCGGTTTATCCTAATCTTACATTTGCTCGCTTAGTTCGCTCCTGCCAAGCACTTTCCGTCATGGGCCACTGTTCCAGTAAGAATTTTGGACGCCTAATGTGAAATTGGGCCTAACAGGCTTTCTACCAATGTATTGATGCAAGCGAAGAAAAGAAGGACTCTACCCGACACTCTCATGGCGGCCGCCCAGCCTTCATCCTTGGGGATGAACCAACGCGACCAACAGTGTCTCATGCCGGCTACGCTTCGAGTCCGAACGAGACGGCACGCCTCGCCTAACGACCACATGGGGTCCGTTTTGCTGCCTAGCCATTCACGCTATGGGACGGTGGCTGCTGGCCGGGGCGGCGAACAGTCGGTTGGTTGTTGATTCGACTTTATCGCCAAAAAATTAATTGACAAATTAATCAGATCCCGTCAATGGCAATCGATGAGCCAACTGCCAATAATTCCAGGTCAGTTACGAATGTTGACTTGTGATTTTCCTTTAATTCATGCATGCCCATATAATATCCACCCTGCAGCTGCTCCCTCCCCACGCCCCTCGCTCCCACAAGCCATCCCCTGGGAGCCATGTGTGATGTACTGATGCTTACATGTCTAATTCGTCCCAATCCTCCCTCCTTCCTAACCCCACCCCCCAATTCTTCATCTAATTTTAGAATTTGTTTTTTCTAATCTATTATTTCTACTCACAAATCGGTTTATGCATTTTAGATCCATTCAGCTGGATTAAAAGGTTTACACATTACCAATTTTGAAGGTGTTGCATGAACTCGGAAATTTTGAATTATGCAAGCATATTTTATATGTGCTTCTTTCATAATAAAGATACCTTGCAGATTCTCTATATAAGATAAACTTTGTGTGGGCAATCTCTGAGTTTGTTACTCATGATTGTCTGCAATTCAGTTGATTCTACAAGTGTCAGCGTGCACTATATGAACAACATGTTTGTTACTGTAGTTGGATGACTCGTGGTTATGCCACACCTGGCTTTGTTTTCACCAATGCCAGATATTGGAGGATATCAGTTTAAGCTTTATTTTGAATGCTTTGTTTTAGTAAAATTCATCCAAACGTGGCATAATTATTAATCAAATATTGTTTTACATGTCTAAGGGATTTTAAAAGACTGCAACATTTACCAATTGCAAAATTTGCAACTAGTAGCAACCTGAGGTATCCTTTTTTTACCTAAAAGGATTTATGTTGCTCAAATGATGACGAACCACTTCTTTGATAGTGAATAGGGAAATAAAACTTATTTTGTTGGTCATACTGTTGTTCAAAATTGCATCTCAATTTGTGTAAACCAGGGGGTTCATTTCTATCTGAATTTTAAACAAATCTTCTTTATCTTGTGTGACATACCTGTGGATGAAAAATCTGGTGAGGGCCATCTCCAAGCTAAAGATTAATCGGGTAGAGAGTATGAGACTCCATGGAATTTAATAGGTCAGTTACCATTTACGAGACACCATTGAATTAAAAAGGCCAGTTTCTATTCATGGATGGAATAAGTCTTCTATTTCAACATGTGTATCTAGGGGCTTATTCTGCAACATTTGCAATACACAGCTGTAAATTGCTTTCATTTAGCCGGAAAATCTCTGCTAAGTTGACTTTACTATTCCGGTTAGTTTACAAATTATCATACCAAATGTGATGCATAGGATGAAGGGTTGTGCATTACTTCTGAAAGTGTAGGTGAATTATATTTAATAGATTTCACAAATATCTGCTACTCCCTCTTCAACAGATGAACCTTACTTTGATTAGAGCTATAGTAGCTCGCTTTGTTGGATGAAATTTATTTATTAAAAGTTAACAAGGTGATTTATGGGACAAGAAAAATAGATGGCATACATCGCAGCATGGATCATTAAGGTATGTGATGGCACTGAAGAGACCACTGTCATTCCATGTCATCGCTGAGGACTCTGCAAGACAGGTTGTGCTTGAAGCACTCTACTAAAAAGCACTTATCGATCATAACAAAATTATCTAGACGAATTCATCAGAAGTCTTTGTTTGCTCATATCATTTTTTTGTCCTTTGAAATTATTTTACGTTTTCTGTTCGGGTTGTGCAAGCCATATATTACTTATAATATATTGTGAAGTATTTGTCTGCTTTAAAAAAGCGCAGTCCAATTGTTATTGCTTATGTTGCAGCCATGGTGAGCCTTGGGTAATGGAGATGGCGTGTGCCAAAATAGGCAGGTGCAACGATGGCCTTCTTGAGGGAAGTTACTATGATACATAGCTATGCAATATGTATTTTTTTGTCCCAACATTTTTTATCTGGTTTGCCTTCCTCTAGTTTAGTTGTTTGGAATTGCTTGACTTAATTTTAAAAGAAGAGATACTTGGAGTTAAGCATGACTTGCAACTTCATGACAAACCATCCGTTAGACCCAGCTAAGTGTCTTCGCATAACTACCGAAATTCCTACCATTCTATGACAAAATAGACGGATGCGACAACATGCGTCATAATGATCTAGTGAGGAGAATAAGGAGTGGCAAGACCTTAATCTTGGGGATTCCCAAGGCACCCAAAGGTAATATTCAAGGAAGACCCAAGCAACTAAGCTTGGGGATGCCCCGGAAGTCATCCCCTCTTTCGTCTTCAACATTATCAGTAACCTCACTTGGAGCTGCATTTTTATTCATCACATGATATGAGTTTTACTTGGAGCATCATTTTCTTTTCTTGAGATTTGCTTGATGTTATTTAGAATCATGTTTTATATCTTCTACTTCAATAAAATTGTCAAGTACAGCCTTTCTCATGCTTATTTTGCAAGTCTATATGTGGCTATTTGAAAAAAGAAAGTTGCACGCTAGTGCGTGAATTCTTGAAAAAAGTCAGAATGTGATAAAATGTTGATTTTTTGCACAATAAGCTATGATAAGTTTTATACAGTGTGGTAATTTTTCAGAATTTTTGGAGTTAGAGAAGTATGAATATGTTTGCATTCTTTACAGACTGTCATGTTTAGACAGATTACTGTTATGTTTGAATCATTTGCACATGTTTGCTTGTTTAATGATTCTATTTGAGGATAGGAGTATTAAATATGCAGAGTTATTTAGTATGCAATGTTAAATAATAATTTTAGTGATTTGCTACAGTAGGGAATTATGAGGTTATTGCATTGATTTATACTAACTTATCTCATGAGTTCTTGTTGAGTTTTGTTTGGATGAAGTTTTTAATATTTAGGGAAACTGGGATATAAAAAGAATTAACGAGACACAAAAGCTCAAGCTTGGGCATCCCAAGATAAATTCCAAGAAGTCTCAAGCATCTAAGCTTGGGGATACCCTGGTAGGCATCCCACCTTTCTTCATCAACGATTATCGGTTAATATCAGTTGAGCCTAGGTTTTTTCTTCTTCATATGATGTGTGCTATTCTTTGAATGTCATTTTATTTTGTTTTGCTTATTGTTTTAATAAAATACTTAGATATGAAAGTTTTTTTAAATAAGAGAGAGTCCTTGATCTTCACTTATATCTTTTTGGAGTAGCTTGTCATTTACTCTTGTTCTTCACTTATATCCTATGAATAATTGTCGAATGAATTGAATATCATGAAGTTGAAATTATATGCTTGTATCATACCTAGTAGTAGCTTCACATCAGGTTTAGAAAGTGAAATCTTTTGAAGCTTGACAATCACAATATTGATCATACAAGCAATTCATGAATGATTAGTACTCCCTCCGTAAACTAATATAAGAGTGTATAGAATACTAAAGTAGTGATCTAAACGCTCTTATATTAGTTTATAGAGGAAGTATAAGTGAACTTTTACATACAAATATATTATCTTGGACATCTTCTATGATTGTGAATACCCATTAATTATTTTCAAACTTGAGCAAATTAGTTTAAGTTGGACAAGGAAGACAACTTAATGAGTTATAGTTGTGTATATTTGCATAGAAGTTATATTGTTATGGATCCTCCAACATGTGGTGTTTGCCTAGGATCTTTTCCTAGCCAAAAATTCGTACTAAGTAGGAATACTACTTGTGCATCCTAAAACCCTTAAACTCAGTTTATTGCCATGAGTGTCCACCATACCTAACTATGGATTGTATAAGATCCTTCAAGTAAGTTGACATCGGTGCATAAAGAAATATAAATTGCTCCTAAATATGTTTGATCTTTTAGTGCAAGGGAAAATTAGCGTTGTACAAACTTGTGATGGCAAAGTAATAAAAGCAATGGACTACATAATAAAGGTTGCTATCATAAGGGGCAATATAATGTGACATTCCTTTGCATTAAGAGCTTGTGCATCCAAAAATAAAAAGCGCATGACAACCTATGCTTCCCTCTGCAAAGGGCCTATCTTTTACTTTTCAGTATTTACTTTTATGCAAGAGTCAATAGAATGCATTCTCATTTCAACCTCAATTATTCTCTAGTATACAAGCATCATGTCGTGGGGAAAGATCTAGGCACATATGGCCAGTCAAATATATTTGATCATGATTTATTATTGTTGACAACTATCTCTATGATAAATGAGTTGGGAGGTGAAACATTAAGCCCCTATCTTTCTCTGTGTTCGATGGATGCCATTTGTTCTAAAAATATGCTTTGAGTATTAGCAATCATAGAAGACTATATGATGATTGAGTATGTGGAGCTATTACTTAGACTTTGTTGAATAAGTTGAATTGGAATTGTTTGGTGACTAAGAATATAGGTTGTTAAGTTTTATGAGAAAGAGTTGCTGTTATGATGCTAGGAAAAGTGATTGAAATTATCATTGATCAAACTTATGCACTATGCTATCATTCACACTTCATAAATTATTTCTTTTATCATTTACCTACTCGAGGACGAGCAGGAATTAAACTTGGGGATGCTGATACGTCTCCAATGTATCTATAATTTATGAAATATTCATGCCATGTTTACAAAAAAATATATGTTTTTGGTGTGATTTTAATGGAACTAACCCGGACTGATGCTGTTTTCAGCAGAACTATCGTGGTGTTGTTTTTTGTGCAGAAATCAAAGTTTTCCAAATGAGCTGAAACTTTCTGATGATTTTTTTTGGAACAAATGAGGCACTGGAAGCTTCAGGGGGTAGAAGGTGAAGGAGGTGGCCACCACCCACTAGGGCATGCCAGGGGCCTTGCCCGTGTGCTAGTGGGCCCCTCGTGGCCCATCTCAGCATGAAACCGACGCCAAAAATCCTATAAATATAAAAAAACCCAGAAATAACCCTAGATCAGAAGTTCTGCCACCGCAAGCCTTTGTTCCGGCAATCTGTCGGAGGGGGAACCGGAGGCCATCTTCATCATTCCAGCGGCCACCAAAATGAGGAGGGAGTAGTCCACCCTCGGGGTAGAGGGTTTGTACTAGTAGCTATGTGTTTAATCCCTCTCTGTCTGTCGTGTTCTTGATTTGGCACGATCTTGATGTATCGCGAGATTTGTTAATATAGTTGGATCATATGGTGTTTCTCCATCTCTATCTTATTGTGATGAATTGAGTTTTCCCTTTGACATTTCGTTATTATCAGATTGAACACTTTTATGGATTTGAGAGCACTTGATGTATGTCTTGCTAGGATTACCCGTGGTGACAATGGGGTATCATATTGATTCACTTGATATATGTTTTGGCACTCAACTCGCAGATTTCCGAGGTGACGTTGGGGTAATCTATGCATAGGGGTTGCTGCACGTTCTCATCTTTGTTTTTCCGGTAGAAATCTTGGGGCACTCTTTGAGGTTCTTGTGTTGGATTGAGTATTATGAATCTGAAATAGTTTGATGCATATCGTATAATCAACTCATGGATAATCGCAGTGACATTGGAGTATCTAGGTGACATTAGAGTTGGTTGATGTGTATCATATGGTGTTATTTTAGTACGAACTCTTAGATAGATCTATCAGAAAGAATAACTTGGTGTTATTTTTGTACGAACTCTTGGATAGATCGATTGGAAGGGATAACTTTGAGGTGGTTTCGTACCCTACAAACAATTTCATCTTATGTTCTCCGCTAGATAGGAACTTTGGAGTGATTTTTCATCGCACGTTGAGGGATGGTTATATGATCCAATTATATTATCATTGTTCAGATATTGCACTAGTGAAAGTATGGACCCTAGGCCTCATTTTCAAGCATTGCAATACCGTTTGTGCTCACTTTTGTTACTTGCTACCTTGCTATTTTTATCGTTCCTATTACAAAAATCAATATCTACTATCATTACTACACTTGTATCACCATATCTTTGTCAAACTAGTGCACCTCTACAATTTACCATTGTATTTGGTGTGTTGGGGACACAAGGGACTCTTTGTTATTTGGTTGCATGATTGTTTGAGAGAGACCATCTTCATCTTATGCCACCCATAGATTGGTAAACCTTAGGCCATCCACTTGAGGGAAAATTGCTACTATCCTACAAAACTCTGCGCTTGGAGGCCCAACACGAGTCTACAAGAACAAGTTGTGTAGTAGACATCACCTGTCGGGGAGTCGCGGGCCACCCGGCGAGCTGTGGCTCCACGAGGAGCCAGACTCAGATCCTCCTAGCTAATGTTAAAAAGCTAAGTACCTCGACTGCCATGTATCCGGGAGCTCCCTAGTTATGAAGGAGTGCCATGGCGTACTTGTACTACGTTGTTTTAGTTGTTCCTTCTGTCACCCCGTGCTTGTTTCTCTACTTGACCAAGTACGCGTGGAGCCTCAGCAACACACCACACATGGTCACAAAGGACCCATTCTCGGGACGCACCCCATGCGAACTTGCTTCCCAAAGTCACTAGATGTTGCCCCTCCCCATGTGTATTAGCCAAGCTAGGATGGGAGCACATGCCCCGTCGATTCAACTCGGCGGGTCATTCTTCACAAAGAGCTTTCTTCCTATGCCAGGCCATCCGTGAAACAGGGGCTCCTCGGGAAGTGTCACCCCGTGAACTACTCCCGGTAAGTAAAGTCGCCCCGAGAAGCAAAACTGCTACGTTCTGGATCCGCTCCAACATATCCATGTTGTATGTTCTTGTGATCAGAGGCAGTCACCCAGACAACATGGGATTCTCCTAAACATAGAAAAAAACTAGGGGAGAATGATGTTTCTTGCACACGCTTAGAATGGGTGAACAAGATTTGCTGACAGTAGCTCTTAACCTATTACAAACTAAGACATTCATATTGAACGATATTCTTGCTACTCCTATGCCGCTATGCCGCATGATTTTGTTTAAAAAACTGGGACAAAAAGGCAGGGTGAGGAAGATCGGGCCATCCAGAAGAGGCGCGCCTGCTCCATGGCATCCGTCGTCATCACCGACAACAACGACCATGTCGGGCTCGGCGTCAAGTGCGCCAAGGAGGTGGTCGTGACCGTCCATGGTGCCATCATCCTTGCTAGGACCCACGCTGGCCAGTGCACCCGCTTCTGAACGACCGCACGCTCGCCCCCGATCGCGCCTAGAGGCTGCCAAAATCCCCCTCCTTCTCCATCCGTACCACTGATAACCCACAAGTACATGGGATCAATTGTAGCTTTTTCGATAAATAAGAGTGTCGAACCCAACGAGGAGCTAAAGGTAGGATTTATATTCCCTTCAAATTCTATCGACCACCGATACAACTCTATGCACACTTAGCGTTCTCTTTACCTAGAACAAGTATGAAACTATTTTGTAGGTGTAGGATAAGTTTACGAGAATAAAACTAGAATAACTTAGCGGAAATAAAACTAGGAGTAATTTGCAAGATAACAAAATTTAGTTGTTTAGTAGAAAGATTTTTGTAACACAAGAGAAGGATTTTGTCCCCAGGCAATCGACTACTAGACCGATAATTATTATTGCAATTTTATATGAGGGAGAGGCATGAGCTAAAATACTTTCCGTACTTGGATCATATGCACTTATGATTGGAACTCTAGCAAGCATCCGCAACTTCCAAAGATCATTAAGGTAAAACCCAACCATAGCATTAAGTATCAAGTCCGCTTTACTCCCATACGTAACAACCCCGTTACTCGGGTATGTGTTTCAGTCACTCACGCCACCCATCATAAGCGAATCATGAACGTATTGCAACACCCTACAGCGGGGACCCGTCACACTTATGCAAGACGGAAGGCACCATAAGACAGCGCCAAAATAAAACATACAACTCAAACCAATCACGGTCATCAATCAACCCATAGGACAAAACGGATCTATTCAAACGTCATATGATAGCCATACATCATTGTATATGTAGCGACCACGATCCCAATGGACCGAAGTCTATGTGCTTAAGTGTCATCCATGGTTCGGTAATGCTGACACACACAACACTCAAGGAATTATAGCAGAGTTCAATCACACACTTATTACATCGAGTTCCTCAAAAAGAGTATTTGTTACACAAATAAAATGGTTGAAGGCCATCTAAACTAAATAACTTCTTAAGCTTCAAAGGTAAATGAGTCCATCAACTCCAACGACATAGCTGAGTGCATGACAACGACCTATCGCACCTTATTCGTCGCCGGAAAAGTCGGCAACATGAGACATTGCAGCCATGTAGGTCAGCACATGGAATATGTTGGCAGAGTTACACTGTAAAGCAATGAATGCAAGAACTATATCTAGATGCATATTTGGCTGGTGGAGGCTCTAAGTTTAATATTTTGCATAAAGCTAATTTTTCCCTACAACAGAAGGAATAAATTTTACTTACTACAAAGTTAAACCAATATTTGAGAAGGTTCCTCCCACTCAAATCCCACCAATAAACAAGTATCATCATTAAACCCAATTCATTAATTTAAAGAGTGACGAGATCAACAATAATATCCACTTCTAGATACTCAAGATGTCCAAAACCGGGGACACGGCTAACCATGATTAGTTTATTCACTCTGCAGATGTTGCGCACTTTTCCCCACAAGACTCGACCGCATCCATGATCGGAAGATCGAGACATAGTCTTTCTGAAGCATTAACTCTCTACTCTGGGTAGACCGATACACCTACTTTCCCCTACATCTTCTAGTCCACCTCTTCAAGAGCTCACGCAACTTACTCAACTACGCCAGAGCCCATAATGGCTTGTGGATGCACATGGAAGTTTCTAGGCATTAAATGTCATATGATCCCTTTGATCCTGGGTGGCGAACTGAGGAAAAATCACACGGGTACTCCGGGATTTCCCAAATGGGCTAGCACTGGATTCTCCAGGTGCCCCAACCAATCCACCCAGTTGTGTATTAAAGTTGCCACCTTAATGTTATCCACAATTAATAACTCTCAGAACTTCCATGTGTATCACGATCCAATCCCCGTCTATGAGCATGGCTAAGCAATAACTAAGCATAACGTATATTCCCGAGGTGATCAAAGGTAATATGTTCCTACCTCAAGTACTACAAGCAAGCCACATGTTCCCAATCCTACTCATGCAAATATTTGAGGGGCAAAACTAATGCATAGTAAAACTGGGTATAGAAGAGTATGATCAAAGTGTAACTTGCCTTGCTGATGATCAGAAAACTCTAGAGATTTGTAGTAACAAGATTCGCACTCTGGAAAATCTAGCGTAGACAAGCAATAGCATACATAAGCAATCAATCAAACGAAACAAAGAGAAATCAAGAAAAGATCCAAATAAAACTCAAAACAAGCAATAGCTAAACTAAACATAAAACAAACTCTAACAGCATTATTTTCATGTGTATTAGATCTTAACAGTAGGTATATGTGATTAGCTACGATTTTGCAAAAAGAATCAACTCAAACGGAGCTACGAAACTCAAGATACAAACGAAACAAGATCGAATACTAATATGAACTAAACTCAAATTTTAAATTGTCAAAATCATGTTCAAGTTAGTTAATGGAAAGAGGGGATCGTTACGAAGATTTAGGCATTGGTTTCACCTAATTTGGATAAACGAGCTAAAAGTCACGCTAGTTTGAAGATCAGGGGCTAAATCATGATAAAACTATTCACAGATAGGTCCCTCGCAAAAATAAACAGAAAAGGAAAAATCTATCGGACGAACATCCGCTAACAGAACTAACGAATGAATTCGTACGTTAACAAATTCTAACAGGTGAATGCTTGCTATTTATTCGAGCTAATAAAAATAAACCGGTCAATCTAACTAAACCGAACTTAATAAAAACAGAAAATTAACCGACGAACTGGGACGGTTTTATACCGGATTGGTCGAGGCGGTCAACGGCGAGGTGGCGTCGGCTCCGACGAGACTCCG